>NW_027192815.1:300000-491000 GCF_949987515.2 Delphinus delphis
CTCTCCCGACTTGGAGAGTCAGTCCCTTTAACCTCCTGTTTGGCCCAGTTTGCAATTTCTGCGGAAGATGAACAGGAATAGCGAGTACCAATGAGAGACTAGCTGGAGGTGTCTGGACGGGCAAATTTAACTCTCATTTCCCACCAGGAAGAGGAATTAACCAAAGGCTCAGCATGCCGGGCCGGAACCAGATTAGGGCCTGAAGCCATCCTGCGGTGTTGCGGCCAGGTCACAAGAAAGCGAGTTGAAGAAAGGAGCTCAGGGGCACTGTAATTCACAAACCTGCAGAGTTATAAATGACAGCTATCGTCCAAAAATAGACTGAAGTAAGGCTGCCAAGAGGACTTGAAAGCGGGGCAGAATTGCAGGAAACCGATTTCAGGAGGTAGACTGGAATTGCATTGAAAGCATAGGAAAAGAGGCAGAACGTCCACAATGATGCACTTGGCCAAAAAGGGCGTATGTGCTTTTTCCTGAATATATTCAGGAAAAAACGCATACGCCCTTTTTGGCCAACCAAGCAAGCTTGCAAAGGAAATCTGCACTACAATGAAGTCTCACTTCCCCCCGGTCAAAAGGGCCATCTGAAAAAAGTGTAAAATCCAGAAAGGCAACAGGCCATTGAGAACTGGGAGCCTTGTTATGCTGATGGGCGGGATGTAAATTGCCAACAGACACTTGGGAGAAGTGTATGGTGTTTCCTGAAACATCTAAAAAACAAAGCAACAGAGCCTAGGGCACTTCCACTTATGGTCCTATAGCTTAGGGAAATTAAAATCAAAAAGACACAGCCACCCCAAAGTTTGGAACGGCTCTGTTTACAAGAACCTCATTTACAGTACAAGTTCAACATCGCAGAAAGTGAAAAATTGATAAAGAAGTTGTGGTATTCACTTACAAAGCAATATCACTCAGCAATGAAATCTATGTCATCAGGCACTTAGCATCACAATGAGTGGATTCAGGTATGATGATTCTAACTGAAATAAGTCACACAGAAAAAGAAACATCATAAGATATCACTAATACACGGAATGTAAACTTGGCTACACAGGAACTGAATTACAGAACAGAACAGGGTCTCAAATTTAGAAAACCAACTTATGCTTGCTTAAGGGGAAAGGTGAGTTGGGTTGCTGCATAAAACCAGAGATTGAAATGAGCACAGATAAAGTTCCTTAAGCCAAATATGGAATAGACAAGAGCTACTCCTTGCTCAACGAAATGGACTCAACACCGCATATTAAACGCCTAAGAATGTACCTGACTAGTAAGTATCTTAAAACCTATGGATTGCTATGTCTCCGAAAGAGAATCAAGCATGTGTACAGGGGCATAAACGCAGCAGTGATAGGATTGGAGAGGTTCAGTGAGCAAATGAAGACCCTTTGAAGTCATATTGCATGGTACCCATTCCACGGGTTTCAACTACCCAGGTTTTAGTTATTCTTCCTTCAGCTAAAACATGCATGTGGAACCCAAGTATGATCAACCATGTGAACGGGAGACGTGTTCAAATATGTCTCAGTTTTCCTCCCCTGGTACTCGGGTGCAACATTCCAGACGCTTTACTAACACTCTCCCCACTTGGAGAGTCAGTCCCTTTAACCTCCTGTTTGGCCCAGTTTGCAATTTCTGCGTAAGATGAACAGGAATAGCAAGAACCAATGAGAGGCTAGCTGGAGGTTTCTGGACGGGCAAATTTAACTCTCATTTCCCACCAGGAAGAGGAATTAACCAAAGGCTCAGCGTGCCATACCGGAACCAGATTAGGGCCTGAAGCCATCCTGCAGTGTTGCGGCAGCTCAAAAGAAAGCGAGTTGAAGAAAGGAGCTCTGGGGCACTGTAATTCACAAACTTGCAGAGTTATAAATGACAGCTATCGTCCAAAAATAGACTGAAGTAAGGCTGCCAAGAGGACTTGAAAGCGGGGCAGAATTGCAGGAAACCGATTTCAGGAGGTAGACTGGAATTGCATTGAAAGCATAGGAAAAGAGGCAGAACGTCCACAATGATGCATTTGGCCAAAAAGGGCGTATGCGTTTTTTCCTGAATATATTCAGGAAAAAACGCATACGCCCTTTTTGGCCAACCAAGCAAGCTTGCAAAGGAAATCTGCACTACAATGAAGTCTCACTTCCCCCCGGTCAAAAGGGCCATCTGAAAAAAGTGTAAAATCCAGAAAGGCAGGACAGGCCATGGAGAACTGGGAGCCTTGTTATGCTGATGGGCGGGATGTAAATTGCCAACAGACACTCGGGAGAAGTGTATGGTGTTTCCTGAAACATCTAAAAAACAAAGCAACAGAACCTAGGGCACTGCCACTTATGGTACTATAGCTTAGGGAAATTAAAATCAAAAAGACACAGCCACCCCAAAGTTTGGGACGCCTCTGTTTACAAGAATCTCGTTTACAGTACAAGTTCAACATCGCAGAATGTGAAAAATGGATAAAGAACTTGTGGTACTTACGTACAATGCAGTATCACTCAGCAATGAAATCTATGTCATCGGGCCCGTAGCAGCATAATGAGTGGATTCAGGTACGATGATTCTAACTGAAATAAGTCACACAGAAAAAGAAACATCATAAGATATCA
The DNA here is from genome assembly GCF_949987515.2 of Delphinus delphis. Classification (NCBI taxonomy): domain Eukaryota; kingdom Metazoa; phylum Chordata; class Mammalia; order Artiodactyla; family Delphinidae; genus Delphinus; species Delphinus delphis. Next base: position 302,601 of record NW_027192815.1, read on the forward strand.
GTAATACACGGAATGTAAACTTGGCTACACAGGAACTGAATTACAGAACAGAACAGGGTCTCAAATTTAGAAAACCAACTTATGCTTGCTTAAGGGGAAAGGTGAGTTGGGGTGCTGCATAAAACCAGAGATTGAAATGAGCACAGATAAAGTTCCTTAAGCCAAATATGGAATAGACAAGAGCTACTCCTTGCTCAACGAAATGGACTCAAAACCCCATATTAAACCCCTAAGAATGTACCTGACTAGTAAGTATCTTAAAACCTATGGATTGCTATGTCTCCAAAAGAGAATCAAGCGTGTGTACAGGGGAATAAACGCAGCAGTGATAGGATTGGAGAGGTTCGGTGAGCAAATGAAGACCCTTTGAAGTCATATTGCATGGTACCCATTACACGGGTCTCAACTCTCCAGGTTTAAGGTATTCTTCCTTCAGCTAAAACATGCATGTGGAACCTAGAGTATGATCAACCATGTGAACGGGAGACGTGTTCAAATATGTCTCAGTTTTCCTCCCCTGGTACTCGGGTGCAACATTCCAGACGCTTTACTAACACTCTCCCCACTTGGAGAGTCAGTCCCTTTAACCTCCTGTTTGGCCCAGTTTGCAATTTCTGCGGAAGATGAACAGGAATAGTGAGAACCAATGAGAGGCTAGCTGGAGGTGTCTGGACGGGCAAATTTAACTCTCATTTCCCACCAGGAAGAGGAATTAACCAAAGGCTCAGCGTGCCGTGCCGGAACCAGATTAGGGCCGGAAGCCATCCTGCGGTGTTGCGGCCAGCTCAAAAGAAAGCGAGTTGAAGAAAGGAGCTCAGGGGCACTGTAATTCACAAACCTGCAGAGTTATAAATGACAGCTATCGTCCAAAAATAGACTGAAGTAAGGCTGCCAAGAGGACTTGAAAGCGGGGCAGAATTGCAGGAAACCGATTTCAGGAGGTAGACTGGAATTGCATTGAAAGCATAGGAAAAGAGGCAGAACGTCCACAATGATGCACTTGGCCAAAAAGGGCGTATGCGTTTTTTCCTGAATATATTCAGGAAAAAACGCATACGCCCTTTTTGGCCAACCAAGCAAGCTTGCAAAGGAAATGTGCACTACAATGAAGTCTCACTTCCCCCCGGTCAAAAGGGCCATCTGAAAAAAGTGTAAAATCCAGAAAGGCAGGACAGGCCATGGAGAACTGGGAGCCTTGTTATGCTGATGGGCGGGATGTAAATTGCCAACAGACACTCGGGAGAAGTGTATGGTGTTTCCTGAAACATCTAAAAAACAAAGCAACAGAGCCTAGGGCACTGCCACTTATGGTCCTATAGCTTAGGGAAATTAAAATCAAAAAGACACAGCCACCCCAAAGTTTGGGACGCCTCTGTTTACAAGAACCTCGTTTACAGTACAAGTTCAACATCGCAGAATGTGAAAAATGGATAAAGAACTTGTGGTACTTACGTACAATGCAGTATCACTCAGCAATGAAATCTATGTCATCGGGCCCGTAGCAGCATAATGAGTGGATTCAGGTACGATGATTCTAACTGAAATAAGTCACACAGAAAAAGAAACATCATAAGATATCAGTAATACACGGAATGTAAACTTGGCTACACAGGAACTGAATTACAGAACAGAACAGGGTCTCAAATTTAGAAAACCAACTTATGCTTGCTTAAGGGGAAAGGTGAGTTGGGGTGCTGCATAAAACCAGAGATTGAAATGAGCACAGATAAAGTTCCTTAAGCCAAATATGCAATAGACAAGAGCTACTCCTTGCTCAACGAAATGGACTCAAAACCCCATATTAAACCCCTAAGAATGTACCTGACTAGTAAGTATCTTAAAACCTATGGATTGCTATGTCTCCAAAAGAGAATCAAGCGTGTGTACAGGGGAATAAACGCAGCAGTGATAGGATTGGAGAGGTTCGGTGAGCAAATGAAGACCCTTTGAAGTCATATTGCATGGTACCCATTACACGGGTCTCAACTCTCCAGGTTTAAGGTATTCTTCCTTCAGCTAAAACATGCATGTGGAACCTAGAGTATGATCAACCATGTGAACGGGAGACGTGTTCAAATATGTCTCAGTTTTCCTCCCCTGGTACTCGGGTGCAACATTCCAGACGCTTTACTAACACTCTCCCCACTTGGAGAGTCAGTCCCTTTAACCTCCTGTTTGGCCCAGTTTGCAATTTCTGCGGAAGATGAACAGGAATAGCGAGAACCAATGAGAGGCTAGCTGGAGGTGTCTGGACGGGCAAATTTAACTCTCATTTCCCACCAGGAAGAGGAATTAACCAAAGGCTCAGCGTGCCGTGCCGGAACCAGATTAGGTCCTGAAGCCATCCTGCGGTGTTGCGGCCAGGTCACAAGAAAGCGAGTTGAAGAAAGGAGCTCAGGGGCACTGTAATTCACAAACCTGCAGAGTTATAAATGACAGCTATCGTCCAAAAATAGACTGAAGTAAGGCTGCCAAGAGGACTTGAAAGCGGGGCAGAATTGCAGGAAACCGATTTCAGGAGGTAGACTGGAATTGCATTGAAAGCATAGGAAAAGAGGCAGAACGTCCACAATGATGCACTTGGCCAAAAAGGGCGTATGCGTTTTTTCCTGAATATATTCAGGAAAAAACGCATACGCCCTTTTTGGCCAACCAAGCAAGCTTGCAAAGGAAATCTGCACTACAATGAAGTCTCACTTCCCCCCGGTCAAAAGGGCCATCTGAAAAAAGTGTAAAATCCAGAAAGGCAGGACAGGCCATGGAGAACTGGGAGCCTTGTTATGCTGATGGGCGGGATGTAAATTGCCAACAACCCCTCGGGAGAAGTGTATGGTGTTTCCTGAAACATGTAAACAACAAAGCAACAGAACCTAGGGCACTTCCACTTATGGTCCTATAGCTTAGGGAAATTAAAATCAAAAAGACACAGCCACCCCAAAGTTTGGAACGGCTCTGTTTACAAGAACCTCGTTTACAGTACAAGTTCAACATCGCAGAAAGTGAAAAATGGATAAAGAAGTTGTGGTATTTACTTACAAAGCAATATCACTCAGCAATGAAATCTGTGTCATCAGGCCCTTAGCAGCACAATGAGTGGATTCAGGTATGATGATTCTAACTGAAGTAAGTCACACAGAAAAAGAAACATCATAAGATATCAGTAATACACGGAATGTAAACTTGGCTACACAGGAACTGAATTACAGAACAGAACAGGGTCTCAAATTTAGAAAACCAACTTATGCTTGCTTAAGTGTAAAGGTGAGTTGGGGTGCTGCATAAAACCAGAGATTGAAATGAGCACAGATAAAGTTCCTTAAGTCAAATATGGAATAGACAAGAGCTACTCCTTGCTCAACGAAATGGACTCAACACCGCATATTAAACGCCTAAGAATGTACCTGACTAGTATGTATCTTAAAACCTATGGATTGCTATGTCTCCGAAAGAGAATCAAGCATGTGTACAGGGGCATAAACGCAGCAGTGATAGGATTGGAGAGTTTCGGTGAGCAAATGAAGACCCTGTGAAGTCATATTGCATGGTACCCATTACACGGGTCTTAACTCTCCAGGTTTAAGGTATTCTTCCTTCAGCTAAAACATGCATGTGGAACCCAAGTATGATCAACCATGTGAACGGGAGACGTGTTCAAATATGTCTCAGTTTTCCTCCCCTGGTACTCGGGTGCAACATTCCAGACGGTTTCCTAACACTCTCCCCACTTGGAGAGTCAGCGCCTTTAACCTCCTGTTTGGCACAGTTTGCAATTTCTGCGGAAGATGAACAGGAATAGCGAGAACCAATGAGAGACTAGCTAGAGGTGTCTGGACGGGCAAATTTAACTCTCATTTCCCACCAGGAAGAGGAAATAACCAAAGGCACAGCGTGCCGTGCCGGAACCAGATTAGGGCCTGAAGCCATCCTGCGGTGTTGCGGCCAGGTCACAAGAAAGCAAGTTGAAGAAAGGAGCTCAGGGGCACTGTAATTCACAAACCTGCAGAGTTATAAATGACAGCTATCGTCCAAAAATAGACTGAAGTAAGGCTGCCAAGAGGACTTGAAAGCGGGGCAGAATTGCAGGAAACCGATTTCAGGAGGTAGACTGGAATTGCATTGAAAGCATAGGAAAAGAGGCAGAACGTCCACAATGATGCACTTGGCCAAAAAGGGCGTATGCGTTTTTTCCTGAATATATTCAGGAAAAAACGCATACGCCCTTTTTGGCCAACCAAGCAAGCTTGCAAAGGAAATCTGCACTACAATGAAGTCTCACTTCCCCCCGGGAAAAAGGGCCATCTGAAAAATTGTAAAATCCAGAAAGGCAGGACAGGCCATGGAGAACTGGGAGCCTTGTTATGCTGATGGGCGGGATGTAAATTGCCAACAACCACTCGGGAGAAGTGTATGGTGTTTCCTGAAACATCTAAAAAACAAAGCAACAGAGCCTAGGGCACTTCCACTTATTGTCCTATAGCTTAGGGAAATTAAAATCAAAAAGACACAGCCACCCCAAAGTTTGGGACGCCTCCGTTTATAAGAACCTCATTTACCATACAAGTTCAATATCACAGAAAGTGAAAAATGGATAAAGAACTTGTGGTACTTACGTACAAAGCAATATCACTCAGCAATGAAATCTGTGTCATCAGGCACTTAGCAGCACAATGAGTGGATTCAGGTATGATGATTCTAACTGAAGTAAGTCACACAGAAAAAGAAACATCATAAGATATCAGTAATACACGGAATGTAAACTTGGCTACAAAGGAACTGAATTACAGAACAGAACAGGGACTCAAATTTAGAAAACCAACTTATGCTTGCTTAAGGGTAAAGGTGAGTTGGGGTGCTGCATAAAACCAGAGATTGAAATGAGCACAGATAAAGTTCCTTAAGCCAAATATGGAATAGACAAGAGCTACTCCTTGCTCAACGAAATGGACTCAACACCGCATATTAAACGCCTAAGAATGTACCTGACTAGTAAGTATCTTAAAACCTATGGATTGCTATGTCTCCGAAAGAGAATCAAGCATGTGTACAGGGGCATAAACGCAGCAGTGATAGGATTGGAGAGGTTCGGTGAGCAAATGAAGACCCTTTGAAGTCATATTGCATGGTACCCATTCCACGGGTTTCAACTACCCAGGTTTAAGGTATTCTTCCTTCAGCTAAAACATGCATGTGGAACCTAGAGTATGATCAACCATGTGATCGGGAGACGTGTTCAAATATGTCTCAGTTTTCGTACCCTGGTACTCGGGTGCAACATTCCAGACGCTTTACTAACACTCTCCCGAATTGGAGAGTCAGTCCCTTTAACCTCCTGTTTGGCCCAGTTTGCAATTTCTGCGGAAGATGAACAGGAATAGCGAGAACCAATGAGAGGCTAGCTGGAGGTGTCTGGACGGGCAAATTTAACTCTCATTTCCCACCAGGAAGAGGAATTAACCAAAGGCTCAGCGTGCCTTGCCAGAACCAGATTAGGGCCTGAAGCCATCCTGCGGTGTTGCGGCCAGTTCAAAAGAAAGCGATTTGAAGAAAGGAGCTCAGGGGCACTGTAATTCACAAACCTGCAGAGTTATAAATGACAGCTATCGTCCAAAAATAGACTGAAGTAAGGCTGCCAAGAGGACTTCAAAGCAGGGCAGAATTGCAGGAAACCGATTTCAGGAGGTAGACTGGAATTGCATTGAAAGCATAGGAAAAGAGGCAGAACGTCCACAATGATGCACTTGGCCAAAAAGGGCGTATGCGTTTTTTCCTGAATATATTCAGTAAAAAACGCATACGCGCTTTTTGGCCAACCAAGCAAGCTTGCAAAGGAAATCTGCACTACAATGAAGTCTCACTTCCCCCCGGGCAAAAGGGCCATCTGAAAAAACTGTAAAATCCAGAAAGGCAGGACAGGCCATGGAGAACTGGGAGCCTTTTTATGCTGATGGGCGGGATGTAAATTGCCAACAACCACTCGGGAGAAGTGTATGGTGTTTCCTGAAACATCTAAAAAACAAAGCAACAGCACCTAGGGCACTTCCACTTATGGTCCTATAGCTTAGGGAAATTAAAATCAAAAAGACACAGCCACCCCAAAGTCTGGGACGCCTCCGTTTACAAGAACCTCGTTTACCATACAAGTTCAATATCACAGAAAGTGAAAAATGGATAAAGAACTTGTGGTACTTACGTACAATGCAGTATCACTCAGCAATGAAATCTATGTCATCAGGCCCGTAGCAGCACAATGAGTGGATTCAGGTACGATGATTCTAACTGAAATAAGTCACACAGAAAAAGAAACATCATAAGATATCTCTAATACACGGAATGTAAACTTGGCTACACAGGAACTGCATTCCAAAACAGAACAGGGTCTCAAATTTAGAAAACCAACTTATGCTTGCTTAAGGGTAAAGGTGAGTTGGGGTGCTGCATAAAACCAGAGATTGAAATGAGCACAGATAAAGTTCCTTAAGCCAAATATGGAATAGACAAGAGCTACTCCTTGCTCAACGAAATGGACTCAACACCCCATATTAAACGCCTAAGAATGTACCTGACTAGTAAGTATCGTAAAACCTATGGATTGCTATGTCTCCAAAAGAGAATCAAGCATGTGTACAGGGGCATAAACGCAGCAGTGATAGGAGTGGAGAGGTTCGGTGAGCAAATGAAGACCCTTTGAAGTCATATTGCATGGTACCCATTCCACGGGTCTCAAGTCTCCAGGTTTAAGGTATTCTTCCTTCAGCTAAAACATGCATGTGGAACCCAGAGTATGATCAACCATGTGAACAGGAGACGTGTTCAAATATGTCTCAGTTTTCCTCCCCTGGTACTCGGGTGCAACATTCCAGACGATTTACTAACACTCTTCCAACTTGGAGAGTCAGTCCCTTTAACCTCCTGTTTGGCCCAGTTTGCAATTTCTGCGGAAGATGAACAGGAATAGCGAGAACCAATGAGAGACTAGCTGGAGGTGTCTGGACGGGCAAATTTAACTCTCATTTCCCACCAGGAAGAGGAATTAACCAAAGGCTCAGCGTGCCGTGCCGGAACCAGATTAGGGCCGGAAGCCATCCTGCGGTGTTGCGGCCAGGTCACAAGAAAGCGAGTTGAAGAAAGGAGCTCAGGGGCACTGTAATTCACAAACCTGCAGAGTTATAAATGACAGCTATCGTCCAAAAATAGACTGAAGTAAGGCTGCCAAGAGGACTTGAAAGCGGGGCAGAATTGCAGGAAACCGATTTCAGGAGGTAGACTGGAATTGCATTGAAAGCATAGGAAAAGAGGCAGAACGTCCACAATGATGCACTTGGCCAAAAAGGGCGTATGCGTTTTTTCCTGAATATATTCAGGAAAAAACGCATACGCCCATTTTGGCCAACCAAGCAAGCTTGCAAAGGAAATCTGCACTACAATGAAGTCTCACTTCCCCCCGGTCAAAAGGGCCATCTGAAAAAAGTGTAAAATCCAGAAAGGCAGGACAGGCCATGGAGAACTGGGAGCCTTGTTATGCTGATGGGCGGGATGTAAATTGACAACAGACACTCGGGAGAAGTGTATGGTGTTTCCTGAAACATCTAAAAAACAAAGCAACAGAGCCTAGGGCACTGCCACTTATGGTCCTATAGCTTAGGGAAATTAAAATCAAAAAGACACAGCCACCCCAAAATTTGGAACGGCTCTGTTTACAAGAACCTCGTTTACAGTACAAGTTCAACATCGCAGAAAGTGAAAAATGGATAAAAAAGTTGTGGTATTTACTTACAAAGCAATATCACTCAGCAATGAAATCTATGTGATCAGGCCCTTAGCATCACAATGAGTGGATTCAGGTATGATGATTCTAACTGAAATAAGTCACACAGAAAAAGAAACATCATAAGATATCAGTAATACACGGAATGTAAACTTGGCTACACAGGAACTGAATTACAGAACAGAACAGGGTCTCAAATTTAGAAAACCAACTTATGCTTGCTTAAGGGGAAAGGTGAGTTGGGGTGCTGCATAAAACCAGAGATTGAAATGAGCACAGATAAAGTTCCTTAAGTCAAATATGGAATAGACAAGAGCTACTCCTTGCTCAACGAAATGGACTCAACACCGCATATTAAACGCCTAAGAATGTACCTGACTAGTAAGTATCGTAAAACCTATGGATTGCTATGTCTCCAAAAGAGAATCAAGCATGTGTACAGGAGCATAAACGCAGCAGTGATAGGATTGGAGAGGTTCGGTGAGCAAATGAAGACCCTTTGAAGTCATATTGCATGGTACCCATTACACGGGTCTCAACTCTCCAGGTTTAAGGTATTCTTCCTTCAGCTAAAACATGCATGTGGAACCCAAGTATGATCAACCATGTGAACGGGAGACGTGTTCAAATATGTCTCAGTTTTCCTCCCCTGGTACTCGGGTGCAACATTCCAGACGCTTTACTAACACTCTCCCCACTTGGAGAGTCAGCGCCTTTAACCTCCTGTTTGGCCCAGTTTGCAATTTCTGCGGAAGATGAACAGGAATAGCGAGAACCAATGAGAGGCTAGCTGGAGGTGTCTGGACGGGCAAATTTAACTCTCATTTCCCACCAGGAAGAGGAAATAACCAAAGGCTCAGCGTGCCGTACCGGAACCAGATTATGGCCTGAAGCCATCCTGCGGTGTTGCGGCCAGCTCAAAAGAAAGCGAGTTGAAGAAAGGAGCTCAGGGGCACTGTAATTCACAAACCTGCAGAGTTATAAATGACAGCTATCGTCCAAAAATAGACTGAAGTAAGGCTGCCAAGAGGACTTGAAAGCGGGGCAGAATTGCAGGAAACCGATTTCAGGAGGTAGACTGGAATTGCATTGAAAGCATAGGAAAAGAGGCAGAACGTCCACAATGATGCACTTGGCCAAAAAGGGCGTATGCGTTTTTTCCTGAATATATTCAGTAAAAAACGCATACGCGCTTTTTGGCCAACCAAGCAAGCTTGCAAAGGAAATCTGCACTACAATGAAGTCTCACTTCCCCCCGGGCAAAAGGGCCATCTGAAAAAACTGTAAAATCCAGAAAGGCAGGACAGGCCATGGAGAACTGGGAGCCTTTTTATGCTGATGGGCGGGATGTAAATTGCCAACAACCACTCGGGAGAAGTGTATGGTGTTTCCTGAAACATGTAAAAAACAAAGCAACAGCACCTAGGGCACTTCCACTTATGGTCCTATAGCTTAGGGAAATTAAAATCAAAAAGACACAGCCACCCCAAAGTCTGGGACGCCTCCGTTTACAAGAACCTCGTTTACCATACAAGTTCAATATCACAGAAAGTGAAAAATGGATAAAGAACTTGTGGTACTTACGTACAATGCAGTATCACTCAGCAATGAAATCTATGTCATCAGGCCCGTAGCAGCACAATGAGTGGATTCAGGTACGATGATTCTAACTGAAATAAGTCACACAGAAAAAGAAACATCATAAGATATCACTAATACACGGAATGTAAACTTGGCTACACAGGAACTGCATTCCAAAACAGAACAGGGTCTCAAATTTAGAAAACCAACTTATGCTTGCTTAAGGGTAAAGGTGAGTTGGGGTGCTGCATAAAACCAGAGATTGAAATGAGCACAGATAAAGTTCCTTAAGCCAAATATGGAATAGACAAGAGCTACTCCTTGCTCAACGAAATGGACTCAACACCCCATATTAAACGCCTAAGAATGTACCTGACTAGTAAGTATCGTAAAACCTATGGATTGCTATGTCTCCAAAAGAGAATCAAGCATGTGTACAGGGGCATAAACGCAGCAGTGATAGGAGTGGAGAGGTTCGGTGAGCAAATGAAGACCCTTTGAAGTCATATTGCATGGTACCCATTCCACGGGTCTCAAGTCTCCAGGTTTAAGGTATTCTTCCTTCAGCTAAAACATGCATGTGGAACCCAGAGTATGATCAACCATGTGAACAGGAGACGTGTTCAAATATGTCTCAGTTTTCCTCCCCTGGTACTCGGGTGCAACATTCCAGACGCTTTACTAACACTCTCCCCACTTGGAGAGTCAGCGCCTTTAACCTCCTGTTTGGCCCAGTTTGCAATTTCTGCGGAAGATGAACAGGAATAGCGAGAACCAATGAGAGGCTAGCTGGAGGTGTCTGGACGGGCAAATTTAACTCTCATTTCCCACCAGGAAGAGGAAATAACCAAAGGCTCAGCGTGCCGTACCGGAACCAGATTAGGGCCTGAAGCCATCCTGCGGTGTTGCGGCCAGCTCAAAAGAAAGCGAGTTGAAGAAAGGAGCTCAGGGGCACTGTAATTCACAAACCTGCAGAGTTATAAATGACAGCTATCGTCCAAAAATAGACTGAAGTAAGGCTGCCAAGAGGACTTGAAAGCGGGGCAGAATTGCAGGAAACCGATTTCAGGAGGTAGACTGGAATTGCATTGAAAGCATAGGAAAAGAGGCAGAACGTCCACAATGATGCACTTGGCCAAAAAGGGCGTATGCGTTTTTTCCTGAATATATTCAGGAAAAAACGCATACGCCCTTTTTGGCCAACCAAGCAAGCTTGCAAAGGAAATCTGCACTACAATGAAGTCTCACTTCCCCCCGGTCAAAAGGGCCATCAGAAAAAAGTGTAAAATCCAGAAAGGCAGGACAGGCCATGGAGAACTGGGAGCCTTGTTATGCTGATGGGCGGGATGTAAATTGCCAACAACCACTCGGGAGAAGTGTATGGTGTTTCCTGAAACATCTAAAAAACAAAGCAACAGAACCTAGGGCACTTCCACTTATGGTCCTATAGCTTAGGGAAATTAAAATCAAAAAGACACAGCCACCCCAAAGTTTGGAACGGCTCTGTTTACAAGAACCTCGTTTACAGTACAAGTTCAACATCGAAGAAAGTGAAAAATGGATAAAGAAGTTGTGGTATTTACTTACAAAGCAATATCACTCAGCAATGAAATCTGTGTCATCAGCTCCGTAGCAGCACAATGAGTGGATTCAGGTATGATGATTCTAACTGAAGTAAGTCACACAGAAAAAGAAACATCATAAGATATCAGTAATACACGGAATGTAAACTTGGCTACACAGGAACTGAATTACAGAACAGAACAGGGTCTCAAATTTAGAAAACCAACTTATGCTTGCTTAAGGGTAAAGGTGAGTTGGGGTGCTGCATAAAACCAGAGATTGAAATGAGCACAGATAAAGTTCCTTAAGTCAAATATGGAATAGACAAGAGCTACTCCTTGCTCAACGAAATGGACTCAACACCGCATATTAAACGCCTAAGAATGTACCTGACTAGTAAGTATCTTAAAACCTATGGATTGCTATGTCTCTGAAAGAGAATCAAGCATGTGTACAGGGGCATAAACGCAGCAGTGATAGGATTGGAGAGGTTCGGTGAGCAAATGAAGACCCTTTGAAGTCATATTGTATGGTACCCATTACACGGGTCTTAACTCGCCAGCTTTAAGATATTCTTCCTTCAGCTAAAACATGCATGTGGAACCCAAGTATGATCAACCATGTGAACGGGAGACGTGTTCAAATATGTCTCAGTTTTCCTCCCCTGGTACTCGGGTGCAACATTCCAGACGCTTTACTAACACTCTCCCCACTTGGAGAGTCAGCGCCTTTAACCTCCTGTTTGGCCCAGTTTGCAATTTCTGCGGAAGATGAACAGGAATAGCGAGAACCAATGAGAGACTAGCTGGAGGTGTCTGGACGGGCAAATTTAACTCTCATTTCCCACCAGGAAGAGGAAATAACCAAAGGCTCAGCGTGCCGTGCCGGAACCAGATTAGGGCCTGAAGCCATCCTTTGGTGTTGCGGCCAGGTCACAAGAAAGAGAGTTGAAGAAAGGAGCTCAGGGGCACTGTAATTCACAAACCTGCAGAGTTATAAATGACAGCTATCGTCCAAAAATAGACTGAAGTAAGGCTGCCAAGAGGACTTGAAAGCGGGGCAGAATTGCAGGAAACCGATTTCAGGAGGTAGACTGGAATTGCATTGAAAGCATAGGAAAAGAGGCAGAACGTCCACAATGATGCACTTGGCCAAAAAGGGCGTATGCGTTTTTTCCTGAATATATTCAGGAAAAAACGCATACGCCCTTTTTGGTCAACCAAGCAAGCTTGCAAAGGAAATCTGCACTACAATGAAGTCTCACTTCCCCCCGGTCAAAAGGGCCATCTGAAAAAAGTGTAAAATCCAGAAAGGCAGGACAGGCCATGGAGAACTGGGAGCCTTGTTAATCTGATGGGCGGGATGTAAATTGCCAACAACCACTCGGGAGAAGTATATGGTGTTTCCTGAAACATCTAAAAAACAAAGCAACAGAACCTAGGGCACTTCCACTTATGGTCCTATAGCTTAGGGAAATTAAAATCAAAAAGACACAGCCACCCCAAAGTTTGGAACGGCTCTATTTACAAGAACCTCGTTTACAGTACAAGTTCAACATCGCAGAAAGTGAAAAATGGATAAAGAAGTTGTGGTATTTACTTACAAAGCAATATCACTCAGCAATGAAATCTGTGTCATCAGGCCTTTAGCAGCACAATGAGTGGATTCAGGTATGATGATTCTAACTGAAATAAGTCACACAGAAAAAGAAACATCATAAGATATCACTAATACACGGAATGTAAACTTGGCTACACAGGAACTGAATTCCAAAACAAAACAGGGTCTCAAATTTAGAAAACCAACTTATGCTTGCTTAAGTGTAAAGGTGAGATGGGGTGCTGCATAAAACCAGAGATTGAAATGAGCACAGATAAAGTTCCTTAAGTCAAATATGGAATAGACAAGAGCTACTCCTTGCTCAATGAAATGGACTCAACACCGCATATTAAACGCCTAAGAATGTACCTGACTAGTAAGTATCTTAAAACCTATGGATTGCTATGTCTCCGAAAGAGAATCAAGCATGTGTACAGGGGCATAAACGCAGCAGTGATAGGATTGGAGAGGTTCGGTGAGCAAATGAAGACCCTTTGAAGTCATATTGCATGGTACCCATTCCACGGGTTTCAACTACCCAGGTTTAAGGTATTCTTCCTTCAGCTAAAACATGCATGTGGAACCTAGAGTATGATCAACCATGTGATCGGGAGACGTGTTCAAATATGTCTCAGTTTTCCTCCCCTGGTACTCGGGTGCAACATTCCAGACGCTTTACTAACACTCTCCCCACTTGGAGAGTCAGTCCCTTTAACCTCCTGTTTGGCCCAGTTTGCAATTTCTGCGGAAGATGAACAGGAATAGCAAGAACCAATGAGAGGCTAGCTGGAGGTGTCTGGACGGGCAAATTTAACTCTCATTTCCCACCAGGAAGAGGAATTAACCAAAGGCTCAGCGTGCCGTGCCGGAACCAGATTAGGGCCTGAAGCCATCCTGCGCTGTTGCGGCCAGATCAAAAGAAAGCGAGTTGAAGAAAGGAGCTCAGGGGCACTGTAATTCACAAACCTGCAGAGTTATAAATGACAGCTATCGTCCAAAAATAGACTGAAGTAAGGCTGCCAAGAGGACTTGAAAGCGGGGCAGAATTGCAGGAAACCGATTTCAGGAGGTAGACTGGAATTGCATTGAAAGCATAGGAAAAGAGGCAGAACGTCCACAATGATGCACTTGGCCAAAAAGGGCGTATGCGTTTTTTCCTGAATATATTCAGGAAAAAACGCATACGCCCTTTTTGGCCAACCAAGCAAGCTTGCAAAGGAAATCTGCACTACAATGAAGTCTCACTTCCCCCCGGTCAAAAAGGCCATCTGAAAAAAGTGTAAAATCCAGAAAGGCAGGACAGGCCATGGAGAACTGGGAGCCTTGTTATGCTGATGGGCGGGATGTAAATTGCCAACAGACACTCGGGAGAAGTGTATGGTGTTTCCTGAAACATCTAAAAAACAAAGCAACAGAGCCTAGGGCACTGCCACTTATGGTCCTATAGCTTAGGGAAATTAAAATCAAAAAGACACAGCCACCCCAAAGTTTGGAACGGCTCTGTTTACAAGAACCTCGTTTACAGTACAAGTTCAACATCGCAGAAAGTGAAAAATGGATAAAGAAGTTGTGGTATTTACTTACAAAGCAATATCACTCAGCAATGAAATCTATGTCATCAGGCCCTTAGCATCACAATGAGTGGATTCAGGTATGATGATTCTAACTGAAATAAGTCACACAGAAAAAGAAACATCATAAGATATCACTAATACACGGAATGTAAACTTGGCTACACAGGAACTGAATTCCAAAACAAAACAGGGTCTCAAATTTAGAAAACCAACTTATGCTTGCTTAAGTGTAAAGGTGAGATGGGGTGCTGCATAAAACCAGAGATTGAAATGAGCACAGATAAAGTTCCTTAAGTCAAATATGGAATAGACAAGAGCTACTCCTTGCTCAATGAAATGGACTCAACACCGCATATTAAACGCCTAAGAATGTACCTGACTAGTAAGTATCTTAAAACCTATGGATTGCTATGTCTCCGAAAGAGAATCAAGCATGTGTACAGGGGCATAAACGCAGCAGTGATAGGATTGGAGAGGTTCGGTGAGCAAATGAAGACCCTTTGAAGTCATATTGCATGGTACCCATTCCACGGGTTTCAACTACCCAGGTTTAAGGTATTCTTCCTTCAGCTAAAACATGCATGTGGAACCTAGAGTATGATCAACCATGTGATCGGGAGACGTGTTCAAATATGTCTCAGTTTTCCTCCCCTGGTACTCGGGTGCAACATTCCAGACGCTTTACTAACACTCTCCCCACTTGGAGAGTCAGTCCCTTTAACCTCCTGTTTGGCCCAGTTTGCAATTTCTGCGGAAGATGAACAGGAATAGCAAGAACCAATGAGAGGCTAGCTGGAGGTGTCTGGACGGGCAAATTTAACTCTCATTTCCCACCAGGAAGAGGAATTAACCAAAGGCTCAGCGTGCCGTGCCGGAACCAGATTAGGGCCTGAAGCCATCCTGCGCTGTTGCGGCCAGATCAAAAGAAAGCGAGTTGAAGAAAGGAGCTCAGGGGCACTGTAATTCACAAACCTGCAGAGTTATAAATGACAGCTATCGTCCAAAAATAGACTGAAGTAAGGCTGCCAAGAGGACTTGAAAGCGGGGCAGAATTGCAGGAAACCGATTTCAGGAGGTAGACTGGAATTGCATTGAAAGCATAGGAAAAGAGGCAGAACGTCCACAATGATGCACTTGGCCAAAAAGGGCGTATGCGTTTTTTCCTGAATATATTCAGGAAAAAACGCATACGCCCTTTTTGGCCAACCAAGCAAGCTTGCAAAGGAAATCTGCACTACAATGAAGTCTCACTTCCCCCCGGTCAAAAAGGCCATCTGAAAAAAGTGTAAAATCCAGAAAGGCAGGACAGGCCATGGAGAACTGGGAGCCTTGTTATGCTGATGGGCGGGATGTAAATTGCCAACAGACACTCGGGAGAAGTGTATGGTGTTTCCTGAAACATCTAAAAAACAAAGCAACAGAGCCTAGGGCACTGCCACTTATGGTCCTATAGCTTAGGGAAATTAAAATCAAAAAGACACAGCCACCCCAAAGTTTGGAACGGCTCTGTTTACAAGAACCTCGTTTACAGTACAAGTTCAACATCGCAGAAAGTGAAAAATGGATAAAGAAGTTGTGGTATTTACTTACAAAGCAATATCACTCAGCAATGAAATCTATGTCATCAGGCCCTTAGCATCACAATGAGTGGATTCAGGTATGATGATTCTAAATGAAATAAGTCACACAGAAAAAGAAACATCATAAGATATCAGTAATACACGGAATGTAAACTTGGCTACACAGGAACTGAATTACAGAACAGAACAGGGTCTCAAATTTAGAAAACCAACTTATGCTTGCTTAAGGGTTAAGGTGAGTTGGGGTGCTGCATAAAACCAGAGATTGAAATGAGCACAGATAAAATTCCTTAAGTCAAATATGGAATAGACAAGAGCTGCTCCTTGCTCAACGAAATGGACTCAAAACCCCATATTAAACGCCTAAGAATGTACCTGACTAGTAAGTATCTTAAAACCTATGGATTGCTATGTCTCCAAAAGAGAATCAAGCATGTGTACAGGGGCATAAACGCAGCAGTGATAGGATTGGAGAGGTTCGGTGAGCAAATGAAGACCCTTTGAAGTCATATTGCATGGTACCCATTCCACGGGTTTCAACTACCCAGGTTTAAGGTATTCTTCCTTCAGCTAAAACATGCATGTGGAACCTAGAGTATGATCAACCATGTGATCGGGAGACGTGTTCAAATATGTCTCAGTTTTCCTCCCCTGGTACTCGGGTGCAACATTCCAGACGCTTTACTAACACTCTCCCCACTTGGAGAGTCAGTCCCTTTAACCTCCTGTTTGGCCCAGTTTGCAATTTCTGCGGAAGATGAACAGGAATAGCGAGAACCAATGAGAGGCTAGCTGGAGGTGTCTGGACGGGCAAATTTAACTCTCATTTCCCACCAGGAAGAGGAATTAACCAAAGGCTCAGCGTGCCGTGCCGGAACCAGATTAGGGCCTGAAGCCATCCTGCGGTGTTGCAGCCAGGTCAAAAGAAAGCGAGTTGAAGAAAGGAGCTCAGGGGCACTGTAATTCACAAACCTGCAGAGTTATAAATGACAGCTATCGTCCAAAAATAGACTGAAGTAAGGCTGCCAAGAGGACTTGAAAGCGGGGCAGAATTGCAGGAAACCGATTTCAGGAGGTAGACTGGAATTGCATTGAAAGCATAGGAAAAGAGGCAGAACGTCCACAATGATGCACTTGGCCAAAAAGGGCGTATGCGTTTTTTCCTGAATATATTCAGGAAAAAACGCATACGCCCTTTTTGGCCAACCAAGCAAGCTTGCAAAGGAAATCTGCACTACAATGAAGTCTCACTTCCCCCCGGTCAAAAAGGCCATCTGAAAAAAGTGTAAAATCCAGAAAGGCAGGACAGGCCATGGAGAACTGGGAGCCTTGTTATGCTGATGGGCGGGATGTAAATTGCCAACAGACACTCGGGAGAAGTGTATGGTGTTTCCTGAAACATCTAAAAAACAAAGCAACAGAGCCTAGGGCACTGCCACTTATGGTCCTATAGCTTAGGGAAATTAAAATCAAAAAGACACAGCCACCCCAAAGTTTGGAACGGCTCTGTTTACAAGAACCTCGTTTACAGTACAAGTTCAACATCGCAGAAAGTGAAAAATGGATAAAGAAGTTGTGGTATTCACTTACAAAGCAATATCACTCAGCAATGAAATCTATGTCATCAGGCCCTTAGCAGCACAATGAGTGGATTCAGGTATGATGATTCTAACTGAAATAAGTCACACAGAAAAAGAAACATCATAAGATATCAGTAATACACGGAATGGAAACTTGGCTACACAGGAACTGAATTACAGAACAGAACAGGGTCTCAAATTTAGAAAAACAACTTATGCTTGCTTAAGGGTAAAGGTGAGTTGGGGTGCTGCATAAAACCAGAGATTGAAATGAGCACAGATAAAGTTCCTTAAGTCAAATATGGAATAGACAAGAGCTGCTCCTTGCTCAACGAAATGGACTCAACACCCCATATTAAACGCCTAAGAATGTACCTGACTAGTAAGTATCGTAAAACCTATGGATTGCTATGTCTCCAAAAGAGAATCAAGCATGTGTACAGGGGCATAAACGCAGCAGTGATAGGATTGGAGAGGTTCGGTGAGCAAATGAAGACCCTTTGAAGTCATATTGCATGGTACCCATTCCACGGGTTTCAACTACCCAGGTTTAAGGTATTCTTCCTTCAGCTAAAACATGCATGTGGAACCTAGAGTATGATCAACCATGTGATCGGGAGACGTGTTCAAATATGTCTCAGTTTTCCTCCCCTGGTACTCGGGTGCAACATTCCAGACGCTTTACTAACACTCTCCCCACTTGGAGAGTCAGTCCCTTTAACCTCCTGTTTGGCCCAGTTTGCAATTTCTGCGGAAGATGAACAGGAATAGCGAGAACCAATGAGAGGCTAGCTGGAGGTGTCTGGACGGGCAAATTTAACTCTCATTTCCCACCAGGAAGAGGAATTAACCAAAGGCTCAGCGTGCCGTGCCGAAACCAGATTAGGGCCTGAAGCCATCCTGCGGTGTTGCGGCCAGCTCAAAAGAAAGCGAGTTGAAGAAAGGAGCTCAGGGGCACTGTAATTCACAAACCTGCAGAGTTATAAATGACAGCTATCGTCCAAAAATAGACTGAAGTAAGGCTGCCAAGAGGACTTGAAAGTGGGGCAGAATTGCAGGAAACCGATTTCAGGAGGTAGACTGGAATTGCATTGAAAGCATAGGAAAAGAGGCAGAACGTCCACAATGATGCACTTGGCCAAAAAGGGCGTATGCGTTTTTTCCTGAATATATTCAGGAAAAAACGCATACGCCCTTTTTGGCCAACCAAGCAAGCTTGCAAAGGAAATCTGCACTACAATGAAGTCTCACTTCCCCCCGGTCAAAAGGGCCATCTGAAAAAAGTGTAAAATCCAGAAAGGCAGGACAGGCCATGGAGAACTGGGAGCCTTGTTATGCTGATGGGCGGGATGTAAATTGCCAACAACCACTCGGGAGAAGTGTATGGTGTTTCCTGAAACATCTAAAAAACAAAGCAACAGAACCTAGGGCACTTCCACTTATGGTCCTATAGCTTAGGGAAATTAAAATCAAAAAGACACAGCCACCCCAAAGTTTGGAACGGCTCTGTTTACAAGAACCTCGTTTACAGTACAAGTTCAACATCGCAGAAAGTGAAAAATGGATAAAGAAGTTGTGGTATTTACTTACAAAGCAATATCACTCAGCAATGAAATCTGTGTCATCAGGCCCTTAGCAGCACAATGAGTGGATTCAGGTATGATGATTCTAACTGAAGTAAGTCACACAGAAAAAGAAACATCATAAGATATCAGTAATACACGGAATGTAAACTTGGCTACACAGGAACTGAATTACAGAACAGAACAGGGTCTCAAATTTAGAAAACCAACTTATGCTTGCTTCAGGGGAAAGGTGAGTTGGGGTGCTGCATAAAACCAGAGATTGAAATGAGCACAGATAAAGTTCCTTAAGTCAAATATGGAATAGACAAGAGCTACTCCTTGCTCAATGAAATGGACTCAACACCGCATATTAAACGCCTAAGAATGTACCTGACTAGTAAGTATCTTAAAACCTATGGATTGCTATGTCTCCGAAAGAGAATCAAGCATGTGTACAGGGGCATAAACGCAGCAGTGATAGGATTGGAGAGGTTCGGTGAGCAAATGAAGACCCTTTGAAGTCATATTGCATGGTACCCATTCCACGGGTTTCAACTACCCAGGTTTAAGGTATTCTTCCTTCAGCTAAAACATGCATGTGGAACCTAGAGTATGATCAACCATGTGATCGGGAGACGTGTTCAAATATGTCTCAGTTTTCCTCCCCTGGTACTCGGGTGCAACATTCCAGACGCTTTACTAACACTCTCCCCACTTGGAGAGTCAGTCCCTTTAACCTCCTGTTTGGCCCAGTTTGCAATTTCTGCGGAAGATGAACAGGAATAGCGAGAACCAATGAGAGGCTAGCTGGAGGTGTCTGGACGGGCAAATTTAACTCTAATTTCCCACCAGGAAGAGGAATTAACCAAAGGCTCAGCGTGCCGTGCCGGAACCAGATTAGGGCCTGAAGCCATCCTGCGGTGTTGCGGCCAGCTCAAAAGAAAGCGAGTTGAAGAAAGGAGTTCAGGGGCACTGTAATTCACAAACCTGCAGAGTTATAAATGACAGCTATCGTCCAAAAATAGACTGAAGTAAGGCTGCCAAGAGGACTTGAAAGCGGGGCAGAATTGCAGGAAACCGATTTCAGGAGGTAGACTGGAATTGCATTGAAAGCATAGGAAAAGAGGCAGAACGTCCACAATGATGCACTTGGCCAAAAAGGGCGTATGTGTTTTTTCCTGAATATATTCAGGAAAAAACGCATACGCCCTTTTTGGCCAACCAAGCAAGCTTGCAAAGGAAATCTGCACTACAATGAAGTCTCACTTCCCCCCGGTCAAAAAGGCCATCTGAAAAAAGTGTAAAATCCAGAAAGGCAGGACAGGCCATGGAGAACTGGGAGCCTTGTTATGCTGATGGGCGGGATGTAAATTGCCAACAGACACTCGGGAGAAGTGTATGGTGTTTCCTGAAACATCTAAAAAACAAAGCAACAGAGCCTAGGGCACTGCCACTTATGGTCCTATAGCTTAGGGAAATTAAAATCAAAAAGACACAGCCACCCCAAAGTTTGGAACGGCTCTGTTTACAAGAACCTCGTTTACAGTACAAGTTCAACATCGCAGAAAGTGAAAAATGGATAAAGAAGTTGTGGTATTCACTTACAAAGCAATATCACTCAGCAATGAAATCTATGTCATCAGGCCCTTAGCAGCACAATGAGTGGATTCAGGTATGATGATTCTAACTGAAATAAGTCACACAGAAAAAGAAACATCATAAGATATCAGTAATACACGGAATGGAAACTTGGCTACACAGGAACTGAATTACAGAACAGAACAGGGTCTCAAATTTAGAAAAACAACTTATGCTTGCTTAAGGGTAAAGGTGAGTTGGGGTGCTGCATAAAACCAGAGATTGAAATGAGCACAGATAAAGTTCCTTAAGTCAAATATGGAATAGACAAGAGCTGCTCCTTGCTCTACGAAATGGACTCAACACCCCATATTAAACGCCTAAGAATGTACCTGACTAGTAAGTATCGTAAAACCTATGGATTGCTATGTCTCCAAAAGAGAATCAAGCATGTGTACAGGGGCATAAACGCAGCAGTGATAGGATTGGAGAGGTTCGGTGAGCAAATGAAGACCCTTTGAAGTCATATTGCATGGTACCCATTCCACGGGTTTCAACTACCCAGGTTTAAGGTATTCTTCCTTCAGCTAAAACATGCATGTGGAACCTAGAGTATGATCAACCATGTGATCGGGAGACGTGTTCAAATATGTCTCAGTTTTCCTCCCCTGGTACTCGGGTGCAACATTCCAGACGCTTTACTAACACTCTCCCCACTTGGAGAGTCAGTCCCTTTAACCTCCTGTTTGGCCCAGTTTGCAATTTCTGCGGAAGATGAACAGGAATAGCGAGAACCAATGAGAGGCTAGCTGGAGGTGTCTGGACGGGCAAATTTAACTCTCATTTCCCACCAGGAAGAGGAATTAACCAAAGGCTCAGCGTGCCGTGCCGGAACCAGATTAGGGCCTGAAGCCATCCTGCGGTGTTGCGGCCAGCTCAAAAGAAAGCGAGTTGAAGAAAGGAGCTCAGGGGCACTGTAATTCACAAACCTGCAGAGTTATAAATGACAGCTATCGTCCAAAAATAGACTGAAGTAAGGCTACCAAGAGGACTTGAAAGCGGGGCAGAATTGCAGGAAACCGATTTCAGGAGGTAGACTGGAATTGCATTGAAAGCATAGGAAAAGAGGCAGAACGTCCACAATGATGCACTTGGCCAAAAAGGGCGTATGCGTTTTTTCCTGAATATATTCAGGAAAAAACGCATACGCCCTTTTTGGCCAACCAAGCAAGCTTGCAAAGGAAATCTGCACTACAATGAAGTCTCACTTCCCCCCGGTCAAAAGGGCCATCTGAAAAAAGTGTAAAATCCAGAAAGGCAGGACAGGCCATGGAGAACTGGGAGCCTTGTTATGCTGATGGGCGGGATGTAAATTGCCAACAACCACTCGGGAGAAGTGTATGGTGTTTCCTGAAACATCTAAAAAACAAAGCAACAGAACCTAGGGCACTTCCACTTATGGTCCTATAGCTTAGGGAAATTAAAATCAAAAAGACACAGCCACCCCAAAGTTTGGAACGGCTCTGTTTACAAGAACCTCGTTTACAGTACAAGTTCAACATCGCAGAAAGTGAAAAATGGATAAAGAAGTTGTGGTATTTACTTACAAAGCAATATCACTCAGCAATGAAATCTGTGTCATCAGGCCCTTAGCAGCACAATGAGTGGATTCAGGTATGATGATTCTAACTGAAGTAAGTCACACAGAAAAAGAAACATCATAAGATATCAGTAATACACGGAATGTAAACTTGGCTACACAGGAACTGAATTACAGAACAGAACAGGGTCTCAAATTTAGAAAACCAACTTATGCTTGCTTCAGGGGAAAGGTGAGTTGGGGTGCTGCATAAAACCAGAGATTGAAATGAGCACAGATAAAGTTCCTTAAGCCAAATATGGAATAGACAAGAGCTACTCCTTGCTCAACGAAATGGACTCAACACCGCATATTAAACGCCTAAGAATGTACCTGACTAGTAAGTATCGGAAAACCTATGGATTGCTATGTCTCCGAAAGAGAATCAAGCATGTGTACAGGGGCATAAACGCAGCAGTGATAGGATTGGAGAGGTTCGGTGAGCAAATGAAGACCCTTTGAAGTCATATTGCATGGTACCCATTACACGGGTCTTAACTCTCCAGGTTTAAGGTATTCTTCCTTCAGCTAAAACATGCATGTGGAACCCAAGTAAGATCAACCATGTGAACGGGAGATGTGTTCAAATATGTCTCAGTTTTCCTCCCCTGGTACTCGGGTGCAACATTCCAGATGCTTTACTAACACTCTCCCCACTTGGAGACTCAGCGCCTTTAACCTCCTGTTTGGCCCAGTTTGCAATTTCTGCGGAAGATGAACAGGAATAGCGAGAACCAATGAGAGACTAGCTGGAGGTGTCTGGACGGGCAAATTTAACTCTCATTTCCCACCAGGAAGAGGAAATAACCAAAGGCTCAGCGTGCCGTACCGGAACCAGATTAGGGCTTGAAGCCATCCTGCGGTGTTGCGGCCAGGTCACAAGAAAGCAAGTTGAAGAAAGGAGCTCAGGGGCACTGTAATTCACAAACCTGCAGAGTTATAAATGACAGCTATCGTCCAAAAATAGACTGAAGTAAGGCTGCCAAGAGGACTTGAAAGCGGGGCAGAATTGCAGGAAACCGATTTCAGGAGGTAGACAGGAATTGCATTGAAAGCATAGGAAAAGAGGCAGAACGTCCACAATGATGCACTTGGTCAAAAAGGGCGTATGCGTTTTTTCCTGAATATATTCAGGAAAAAACGCATACGCCCTTTTTGGCCAACCAAGCAAGCTTGCAAAGGAAATCTGCACTACAATGAAGTCTCACTTCCCCCCGGTCAAAAGGGCCATCTGAAAAAAGTGTAAAATCCAGAAAGGCAGGACAGGCCATGGAGAACTGGGAGCCTTGTTATGCTGATGGGCGGGATGTAAATTGCCAACAACCACTCGGGAGAAGTGTATGGTGTTTCCTGAAACATCTAAAAAACAAAGCAACAGAACCTAGGGCACTTCCACTTATGGTCCTATAGCTTAGGGAAATTAAAATCAAAAAGACACAGCCACCCCAAAGTTTGGAACGGCTCTGTTTACAAGAACCTCGTTTACAGTACAAGTTCAACATCGCAGAAAGTGAAAAATGGATAAAGAAGTTGTGGTATTTACTTACAAAGCAATATCACTCAGCAATGAAATCTGTGTCATCAGGCCCTTAGCAGCACAATGAGTGGATTCAGGTATGATGATTCTAACTGAAGTAAGTCACACAGAAAAAGAAAGATCATAAGATATCAGTAATACACAGAATGTAAACTTGGCTACACAGGAACTGAATTACAGAACAGAACAGGGTCTCAAATTTAGAAAACCAACTTATGCTTGCTTCAGGGGAAAGGTGAGTTGGGGTGCTGCATAAAACCAGAGATTGAAATGAGCACAGATAAAGTTCCTTAAGTCAAATATGGAATAGACAAGAGCTACTCCTTGCTCAACGAAATGGACTCAACACCGCATATTAAACGCCTAAGAATGTACCTGACTAGTAAGTATCTTAAAACCTATGGATTGCTATGTCTCCGAAAGAGAATCAAGCATGTGTACAGGGGCATAAACGCAGCAGTGATAGGATTGGAGAGGTTCGGTGAGCAAATGAAGACCCTTTGAAGTCATATTGCATGGTACCCATTACACGGGTCTTAACTCTCCAGGTTTAAGGTATTCTTCCTTCAGCTAAAACATGCATGTGGAACCCAAGTAAGATCAACCATGTGAACGGGAGATGTGTTCAAATATGTCTCAGTTTTCCTCCCCTGGTACTCGGGTGCAACATTCCAGATGCTTTACTAACACTCTCCCCACTTGGAGAGTCAGCGCCTTTAACCTCCTGTTTGGCCCAGTTTGCAATTTCTGCGGAAGATGAACAGGAATAGCGAGAACCAATGAGAGACTAGCTGGAGGTGTCTGGACGGGCAAATTTAACTCTCATTTCCCACCAGGAAGAGGAAATAACCAAAGGCTCAGTGTGCCGTACCGGAACCAGATTAGGGCTTGAAGCCATCCTGCGGTGTTGCGGCCAGGTCACAAGAAAGCAAGTTGAAGAAAGGAGCTCAGGGGCACTGTAATTCACAAACCTGCAGAGTTATAAATGACAGCTATCGTCCAAAAATAGACTGAAGTAAGGCTGCCAAGAGGACTTGAAAGCGGGGCAGAATTGCAGGAAACCGATTTCAGGAGGTAGACAGGAATTGCATTGAAAGCATAGGAAAAGAGGCAGAACGTCCACAATGATGCACTTGGCCAAAAAGGGCGTATGCGTTTTTTCCTGAATATATTCAGGAAAAAACGCATACGCCCTTTTTGGCCAACCAAGCAAGCTTGCAAAGGAAATCTGCACTACAATGAAGTCTCACTTCCCCCCGGTCAAAAGGGCCATCTGAAAAAAGTGTAAAATCCAGAAAGGCAGGACAGGCCATGGAGAACTGGGAGCCTTGTTATGCTGATGGGCGGGATGTAAATTGCCAACAGACACTCGGGAGAAGTGTATGGTGTTTCCTGAAACATCTAAAAAACAAAGCAACAGAGCCTAGGGCACTGCCACTTATGGTCCTATAGCTTAGGGAAATTAAAATCAAAAAGACACAGCCACCCCAAAGTTTGGAACGGCTCTGTTTACAAGAACCTCGTTTACAGTACAAGTTCAACATCGCAGAAAGTGAAAAATGGATAAAGAACTTGTGGTACTTACGTACAATGCAGTATCACTCAGCAATGAAATCTATGTCATCAGGCCCGTAGCAGCATAATGAGTGGATTCAGGTACGATGATTCTAACTGAAATAAGTCACACAGAAAAAGAAACATCATAAGATATCACTAATACACGGAATGTAAACTTGGCTACACAGGAACTGCATTCCAGAACAGAACAGGGTCTCAAATTTAGAAAACCAACTTATGCTTGCTTAAGGGGAAAGGTGAGTTGGGGTGCTGCATAAACCAGAGATTGAAATGAGCACAGATAAAGTTCCTTAAGCCAAATATGGAATAGACAAGAGCTACTCCTTGCTCAACGAAATGGACTCAAAACCCCATATTAAACCCCTAAGAATGTACCTGACTAGTAAGTATCTTAAAACCTATGGATTGCTATGTCTCCAAAAGAGAATCAAGCGTGTGTACAGGGGCATAAACGCAGCAGTGATAGGATTGGAGAGGTTCGGTGAGCAAATGAAGACCCTTTGAAGTCATATTGCATGGTACCCATTCCACGGGTCTCAACTCTCCAGGTTTAAGGTATTCTTCCTTCAGCTAAAACATGCATGTGGAACCCAAGTATGATCAACCATGTGAACGGGAGACGTGTTCAAATATGTCTCAGTTTTCCTCCCCTGGTACTCGGGTGCAACATTCCAGACGCTTTACTAACACTCTCCCCACTTGGAGAGTCAGCGTCTTTAACCTCCTGTTTGGCCCAGTTTGCAATTTCTGCGGAAGATGAACAGGAATAGCGAGAACCAATGAGAGGCTAGCTGGAGGTGTCTGGACGGGCAAATTTAACTCTCATTTCCCAACAGGAAGAGGAAATAACCAAAGGCTCAGCATGCCGTACCGGAACCAGATTAGGGCCTGAAGCCATCCTGCGGTGTTGCGGCCAGCTCAAAAGAAAGCGAGTTGAAGAAAGGAGCTCAGGGGCACTGTAATTCACAAACCTGCAGAGTTATAAATGACAGCTATCGTCCAAAAATAGACTGAAGTAAGGCTGCCAAGAGGACTTGAAAGCGGGGCAGAATTGCAGGAAACCGATTTCAGGAGGTAGACTGGAATTGCATTGAAAGCATAGGAAAAGAGGCAGAACGTCCACAATGATGCACTTGGCCAAAAAGGGCGTATGCGTTTTTTCCTGAATATATTCAGGAAAAAACGCATACGCCCTTTTTGGCCAACCAAGCAAGCTTGCAAAGGAAATCTGCACTACAATGAAGTCTCACTTCCCCCCGGTCAAAAGTGCCCTCTGAAAAAAGTGTAAAATCCAGAAAGGCAGGACAGGCCATGGAGAACTGGGAGCCTTGTTATGCTGATGGGCGGGATGTAAATTGCCAACAACCACTCGGGAGAAGTGTATGGTGTTTCCTGAAACATGTAAACAACAAAGCAACAGAACCTAGGGCACTTCCACTTATGGTCCTATAGCTTAGGGAAATTAAAATCAAAAAGACACAGCCACCCCAAAGTTTGGAACGGCTCTGTTTACAAGAACCTCGTTTACAGTACAAGTTCAACATCGCAGAAAGTGAAAAATGGATAAAGAAGTTGTGGTATTTACTTACAATGCAGTATCACTCAGCAATGAAATCTATGTCATCAGGCCCGTAGCAGCATGATGAGTGGATTCAGGTACGATGATTCTAACTGAAATAAGTCACACAGAAAAAGAAACATCATAAGATATCACTAATACACGGAATGTAAACTTGGCTACACAAGAACTGCATTCCAGAACAGAACAGGGTCTCAAATTTAGAAAACCAACTTATGCTTGCTTAAGGGGAAAGGTGAGTTGGGGTGCTGCATAAAACCAGAGATTGAAATGAGCACAGATAAAGTTCCTTAAGCCAAATATGGAATAGACAAGAGCTACTCCTTGCTCAACGAAATGGACTCAAAACCCCATATTAAACCCCTAAGAATGTATCTGACTAGTAAGTATCTTAAAACCTATGGATTGCTATGTCTCCAAAAGAGAATCAAGCGTGTGTACAGGGGAATAAACGCAGCAGTGATAGGATTGGAGAGGTTTGGTGAGCAAATGAAGACCCTTTGAAGTCATATTGCATGGTACCCATTACACGGGTCTCAACTCTCCAGGTTTAAGGTATTCTTCCTTCAGCTAAAACATGCATGTGGAACCCAGAGTATGATCAACCATGTGAACGGGAGACGTGTTCAAATATGTCTCAGTTTTCCTCCCCTGGTACTCGGGTGCAACATTCCAGACGCTTTACTAACACTCTCCCGACTTGGAGAGTCAGTCCCTTTAACCTCCTGTTTGGCCCAGTTTGCAATTTCTGCGGAAGATGAACAGGAATAGCGAGAACCAATGAGAGGCTAGCTGGAGGTGTCTGGACGGGCAAATATAACTCTCATTTCCCACCAGGAAGAGGAAATAACCAAAGGCTCAGCGTGCCGTACCGGAACCAGATTAGGGCCTGAAGCCATCCTGCGGTGTTGCGGCCAGCTCAAAAGAAAGCGAGTTGAAGAAAGGAGCCCAGGGGCACTGTAATTCACAAACCTGCAGAGTTATAAATGACAGCTATCGTCCAAAAATAGACTGAAGTAAGGCTGCCAAGAGGACTTGAAAGCGGGGCAGAATTGCAGGAAACCGATTTCAGGAGGTAGACTGGAATTGCATTGAAAGCATAGGAAAAGAGGCAGAACGTCCACAATGATGCACTTGGCCAAAAAGGGCGTATGCGTTTTTTCCTGAATATATTCAGGAAAAAACGCATACGCCCTTTTTGGCCAACCAAGCAAGCTTGCAAAGGAAATCTGCACTACAATGAAGTCTCACTTCCCCCCGGTCAAAAGGGCCATCTGAAAAAAGTGTAAAATCCAGAAAGGCAGGACAGGCCATGGAGAACTGGGAGCCTTGTTATGCTGATGGGCGGGATGTAAATTGCCAACAACCACTCGGGAGAAGTGTATGGTGTTTCCTGAAACATCTAAAAAACAAAGCAACAGAACCGAGGACAGTTCCACTTATGGTCCTATAGCTTAGGGAAATTAAAATCAAAAAGACACAGCCACCCCAAAGTTTGGAACGGCTCTGTTTACAAGAACCTCGTTTACAGTACAAGTTCAACATCGCAGAAAGTGAAAAATGGATAAAGAAGTTGTGGTATTTACTTACACAGCAATATCACTCAGCAATGAAATCTGTGTCATCAGGCCCTTAGCAGCACAATGAGTGGATTCAGGTATGATGATTCTAACTGAAGTAAGTCACACAGAAAAAGAAACATCATAAGATGTCACTAGTACACGGAATGTAAACTTGGCTACACAGGAACTGAATTACAGAACAGAACAGGGACTCAAATTTAGAAAACCAACTTATGCTTGCTTAAGGGTAAAGGTGAGTTGGGGTGCTGCATAAAACCAGAGATTGAAATGAGCACAGATAAAGTTCCTTAAGTCAAATATGGAATAGAGAAGAACTACTCCTTGCTCAACGAAATGGACTCAACACCGCATATTAAACGCCTAAGAATGTACCTGACTAGTAAGTATCTTAAAACCTATGGATTGCTATGTCTCCGAAAGAGAATCAAGCATGTGTACAGGGGCATAAACGCAGCAGTGATAGGATTGGAGAGGTTTGGTGAGCAAATGAAGACCCTTTGAAGTCATATTGCATGGTACCCATTACACGGGTCTTAAATCTCCAGGTTTAAGGTATTCTTCCTTCAGCTAAAACATGCATGTGGAACCCAAGTATGATCAACCATGTGAACGGGAGACGTGTTCAAATATGTCTCAGTTTTCCTCCCCTGGTACTCGGGTGCAACATTCCAGACGCTTTACTAACACTCTCTCCACTTGGAGAGTCAGCGCCTTTAACCTCCTGTTTGGCCCAGTTTGCAATTTCTGTGGAAGATGAACAGGAATAGCGAGAACCAATGAGAGACTAGCTGGAGGTGTCAGGACGGGCAAATTTAACTCTCATTTCCCACCAGGAAAAGGAAATAACCAAAGGCTCAGCGTGCCGTACCGGAACCAGATTAGGGCCTAAAGCCATCCTGCGGTGTTGCGGCCAGGTCACAAGAAAGCGAGTTGAAGAAAGGAGCTCAGGGGCACTGTAATTCACAAACCTGCAGAGTTATAAATGACAGCTATCGTCCAAAAATAGACTGAAGTAAGGCTGCCAAGAGGACTTGAAAGCGGGGCAGAATTGCAGGAAACCGATTTCAGGAGGTAGACTGGAATTGCATTGAAAGCATAGGAAAAGAGGCAGAACGTCCACAATGATGCACTTGGCCAAAAAGGGCGTATGCGTTTTTTCCTGAATATATTCAGGAAAAAACACATACGCCCTTTTTGGCCAACCAAGCAAGCTTGCAAAGGAAATCTGCACTACAATGAAGTCTCACTTCCCCCCGGTCAAAAGGGCCATCTGAAAAAAGTGTAAAATCCAGAAAGGCAATAGGCCATTTAGAACTGGGAGCCTTGTTATGCTGATGGGCGGGATGTAAATTGCCAACAGACACTTGGGAGAAGTGTATGGTGTTTCCTGAAACATCTAAAAAACAAAGCAACAGAGCCTAGGGCACTTCCACTTATGGTCCTATAGCTTAGGGAAATTAAAATCAAAAAGACACAGCCACCCCAAAGTTTGGAACGGCTCTGTTTACAAGAACCTCGTTTACAGTACAAGTTCAACATCGCAGAAAGTGAAAAATGGATAAAGAAGTTGTAGTATTCACTTACAAAGCAATATCACTCAGCAATGAAATCTGTGTCATCAGGCCCTTAGCATCACAATGAGTGGATTCAGGTATGATGATTCTAACTGAAATAAGTCACACAGAAAAAGAAACATCATAAGATATCACTAATACACGGAATGTAAACTTGGCTACACAGGAACTGAATTCCAAAACAGAACAGGGTCTCAAATTTAGAAAACCAACTTATGCTTGCTTAAGGGGAAAGGTGAGTTGGGTTGCTGCATAAAACCAGAGATTGAAATGAGCACAGATAAAGTTCCTTAAGACAAATATGGAATAGACAAGAGCTACTCCTTGCTCAACGAAATGGACTCAACACCGCATATTAAACGCCTAAGAATGTACCTGACTAGTAAGTATCTTAAAACCTATGGATTGCTATGTCTCCGAAAGAGAATCAAGCATGTGTACAGGGGCATAAACGCAGCAGTGATAGGATTGGAGAGGTTCGGTGAGCAAATGAAGACCCTTTGAAGTCATATTGCATGGTACCCATTCCACGGGTTTCAACTACCCATGTTTTAGGTATTCTTCCTTCAGCTAAAACATGCATGTGGAACCCAAGTATGATCAACCATGTGAACGGGAGACGTGTTCAAATATGTCTCAGTTTTCCTCCCCTGGTACTCGGGTGCAACATTCCAGACGCTTTACTAACACTCTCCCCACTTGGTGAGTCAGCGCCTTTAACCTCCTGTTTGGCCCACTTTGCAATTTCTGCGGAAGATGAACAGGAATAGCGAGAACCAATGAGAGGCTAGCTGGAGGTGTCTGGACGGGCAAATTTAACTCTCATTTCCCACCAGGAAGAGGAAATAACCAAAGGCTCAGCGTGCCGTACCGGAACCAGATTAGGGCCTGAAGCCATCCTGCGGTGTTGCGGCCAGGCCACAAGAAAGCGAGTTGAAGAAAGGAGCTCAGGGGCACTGTAATTCACAAACCTGCAGAGTTATAAATGACAGCTATCGTCCAAAAATAGACTGAAGTAAGGCTGCCAAGAGGACTTGAAAGCGGGGCAGAATTGCAGGAAACCGATTTCAGGAGATAGACTGGAATTGCATTGAAAGCATAGGAAAAGAGGCAGAACGTCCACAATGATGCACTTGGCCAAAAAGGGCGTATGCGTTTTTTCCTGAATATATTCAGGAAAAAACGCATACGCCCTTTTTGGCCAACCAAGCAAGCTTGCAAAGGAAATCTGCACTACAATGAAGTCTCACTTCCCCCCGGTCAAAAGGGCCATCTGAAAAAAGTGTAAAATCCAGAAAGGCAGGACAGGCCATGGAGAACTGGGAGCCTTGTTATGCTGATGGGCGGGATGTAAATTGCCAACAGACACTCGGGAGAAGTGTATGGTGTTTCCTGAAACATCTAAAAAACAAAGCAACAGAGCCTAGGGCACTGCCACTTATGGTCCTATAGCTTAGGGAAATTAAAATCAAAAAGACACAGCCACCCCAAAGTTTGGGACGCCTCTGTTTACAAGAACCTCGTTTACAGTACAAGTTCAACATCGCAGAAAGTGAAAAATGGATAAAGAAGTTGTGGTATTTACTTACAAAGCAATATCACTCAGCAATGAAATCTATGTCATCAGGCCCTTAGCATCACAATGAGTGGATTCAGGTATGATGATTCTAACTGAAATAAGTCACACAGAAAAAGAAACATCATAAGATATCAGTAATACACGGAATGGAAATTTGGCTACACAGGAACTGAATTACAGAACAGAACAGGGTCTCAAATTTAGAAAACCAACTTATGCTTGCTTAAGGGTAAAGGTGAGTTGGGGTGCTGCATAAAACCAGAGATTGAAATGAGCACAGATAAAGTTCCTTAAGTCAAATATGGAATAGACAAGAGCTACTCCTTGCTCAACGAAATGGACTCAACACCGCATATTAAACGCCTAAGAATGTACCTGACTAGTAAGTATCGTAAAACCTATGGATTGCTATGTCTCCAAAAGAGAATCAAGCATGTGTACAGGGGCATAAACGCAGCAGTGATAGGATTGGAGAGGTTCGGTGAGCAAATGAAGACCCTTTGAAGTCATATTGCATGGTACCCATTCCACGGGTTTCAACTACCCAGGTTTAAGGTATTCTTCCTTCAGCTAAAACATGCATGTGGAACCCAGAGAATGATCAACCATGTGAACGGGAGACGTGTTCAAATATGTCTCAGTTTTCGTACCCTGGTAATCGGGTGCAACATTCCAGACGCTTTACTAACACTCTCCCCACTTGGAGAGTCAGTCCCTTTAAACTCCTGTTTGGCCCAGTTTGCAATTTCTGCGGAAGATGAACAGGAATAGCGAGAACCAATGAGAGGCTAGCTGGAGGTGTCTGGACGGGCAAATTTAACTCTCATTTCCCACCAGGAAGACGAATTAACCAAAGGCTCAGCGTGCCGTGCCGGAACCATATTAGGGCCTGAAACCATCCTGCGGTGATGCGGCCAGCTCAAAAGAAAGCGAGTTGAAGAAAGGAGCTCAGGGGCACTGTAATTCACAAACCTGCAGAGTTATAAATGACAGCTATCGTCCAAAAATAGACTGAAGTAAGGCTGCCAAGAGGACTTGAAAGCGGGGCAGAATTGCAGGAAACCGATTTCAGGAGGTAGACTGGAATTGGATTGAAAGCATAGGAAAAGAGGCAGTACGTCCACAATGATGCACTTGGCCAAAAAGTGCGTATGTGTTTTTTCCTGAATATATTCAGGAAAAAACGCATACGCCCTTTTTGGCCAACCAAGCAAGCTTGCAAAGGAAATCTGCACTACAATGAAGTCTCACTTCCCCCGGGGCAAAAGGGCCATCTGAAAAAACTGTAAAATCCAGAAAGGCAGGACAGGCCATGGAGAACTGGGAGCCTTGTTATGCTGATGGGCGGGATGTAAATTGCCAACAACCACTTGGGAGAAGTGTATGGTGTTTCCCGAAACATCTAAAAAACAAAGCAACAGAGCCTAGGGCACTTCCACTTATGGTCCTATAGCTTAGGGAAATTAAAATCAAAAAGACACAGCCACCCCAAAGTTTGGAACGGCTCTGTTTACAAGAACCTCGTTTACAGTACAAGTTCAACATCGCAGAAAGGGAAAAATGGATAAAGAAGTTGTGGTATTTACTTACAAAGCAATATCACTCAGCAATGAAATCTGTGTCATCAGGCCCTTAGCAGCACAATGAGTAGATTCAGGTACGATGATTCTAACTGAAATAAGTCACACAGAAAAAGAAACATCATAAGATATCACTAATACACGGAATGTAAACTTGGCTACACAGGAACTGAATTCCAAAACAGAACAGTGTCTCAAATTTAGAAAACCAACTTATGCTTGCTTAAGGGTAAAGGTGAGTTGGGGTGCTGCATAAAACCAGAGATTGAAATGAGCACAGATAAAGTTCCTTAAGCCAAATATGGAATAGACAAGAGCTACTCCTTGCTCAACGAAATGGACTCAACACCCCATATTAAACGCCTAAGAATGTACCTGACTAGTAAGTATCTTAAAACCTATGGATTGCTATGTCTCCAAAAGAGAATCAACCGTGTGTACAGGGGCATAAACGCAGCAGTGATAGGATTGGAGAGGTTCGGTGAGCAAATGAAGACCCTTTGAAGTCATATTGCATGGTACCCATTACACGGGTCTCAACTCTCCAGGTTTAAGGTATTCTTCCTTCAGCTAAAACATGCATGTGGAACCCAAGTATGATCAACCATGTGAACGGGAGACGTGTTCAAATATGTCTCAGTTATCCTCCCCTGGTACTCGGGTGCAACATTCCAGACGCTTTACTAACACTCTCCCCACTTGGAGAGTCAGCGCCTTTAACCTCCTGTTTGGCCCAGTTTGCAAATTCTGCGGAAGATGAACAGGAATAGCGAGAACCAATGAGAGGCTAGCTGGAGGTGTCTGGACGGGCAAATTTAACTCTCATTTCCCACCAGGAAGAGGAATTAACCAAAGGCTCAGCATGCCGTGCCGGAACCAGATTAGGGCCTGAAGCCATCCTGCGGTGTTGCGGCCAGGTCACAAGAAAGCGAGTTGAAGAAAGGAGCTCAGGGGCACTGTAATTCACAAACCTGCAGAGTTATAAATGACAGCTATCGTCCAAAAATAGACTGAAGTAAGGCTGCCAAGAGGACTTGAAAGCGGGGCAGAATTGCAGGAAACCGATTTCAGGAGGTAGACTGGAATTGCATTGAAAGCATAGGAAAAGAGGCAGAACGTCCACAATGATGCACTTGGCCAAAAAGGGCGTATGCGTTTTTTCCTGAATATATTCAGGAAAAAACGCATACGCCCTTTTTGGCCAACCAAGCAAGCTTGCAAAGGAAATCTGCACTACAATGAAGTCTCACTTCCCCCCGGTCAAAAGGGCCATCTGAAAAAAGTGTAAAATCCAGAAAGGCAGGACAGGCCATGGAGAACTGGGAGCCTTGTTATGCTGATGGGCGGGATGTAAATTGCCAACAACCACTCGGGAGAAGTGTATGGTGTTTCCTGAAACATCTAAAAAACAAAGCAACAGAACCGAGGGCACTTCCACTTATGGTCCTATAGCTTAGGGAAATTAAAATCAAAAAGACACAGCCACCCCAAAGTTTGGAACGGCTCTGTTTACAAGAACCTCGTTTACAGTACAAGTTCAACATCGCAGAAAGTGAAAAATGGATAAAGAAGTTGTGGTATTTACTTACAAAGCAATATCACTCAGCAATGAAATCTGTGTCATCAGGCCCTTAGCAGCACAATGAGTGGATTCAGGTATGATGATTCTAACTGAAGTAAGTCACACAGAAAAAGAAACATCATAAGATATCAGTAATACACAGAATGTAAACTTGGCTACACAGGAACTGAATTACAGAACAGAACAGGGACTCAAATTGAGAAAACCAACTTATGCTTGCTTAAGGGAAAAGGTGAGTTGGGGTGCTGCATAAAACCAGAGATTGAAATGAGCACAGATAAAGTTCCTTAAGTCAAATATGGAATAGACAAGAGCTACTCCTTGCTCAACGAAATGGACTCAACACCGCATATTAAACGCCTAAGAATGTACCTGACTAGTAAGTATCTTAAAACCTATGGATTGCTATGTCTCCGAAAGAGAATCAAGCATGTGTACAGGGGCATAAACGCAGCAGTGATAGGATTGGAGAGGTTCGGTGAGCAAATGAAGACCCTTTGAAGTCATATTGCATGGTACCATTCCACGGGTTTCAACTACCCAGGTTTAAGGTATTCTTCCTTCAGCTAAAACATGCATATGGAACCTAGAGTATGATCAACCATGTGATCGGGAGACGTGTTCAAATATGTCTCAGTTTTCCTCCCCTGGTACTCGGGTGCAACATTCCAGACGCTTTACTAACACTCTCCCGACTTGGAGAGTCAGTCCCTTTAACCTCCTGTTTGGCCCAGTTTGCAATTTCTGCGGAAGATGAACAGGAATAGCAAGAACCAATGAGAGGCTAGCTGGAGGTGTCTGGACGGGCAAATTTAACTCTCATTTCCCACCAGGAAGAGGAATTAACCAAAGGCTCAGCATGCCGTGCCGGAACCAGATTAGGGCCTGAAGCCATCCTGCGGTGTTGCGGCCAGCTCACAAGAAAGCGAGTTGAAGAAAGGAGCTCAGGGGCACTGTAATTCACAAACCTGCAGAGTTATAAATGACAGATATCGTCCAAAAATAGACTGAAGTAAGGCTGCCAAGAGGACTTGAAAGCGGGGCAGAATTGCAGGAAACCGATTTCAGGAGGTAGACTGGAATTGCATTGAAAGCATAGGAAAAGAGGCAGAACGTCCACAATGATGCACTTGGCCAAAAAGGGCGTATGCGTTTTTTCCTGAATATATTCAGGAAAAAACGCATACGTCCTTTTTGGCCAACCAAGCAAGCTTGCAAAGGAAATCTGCACTACAATGAAGTCTCACTTCCCCCCGGTCAAAAGGGCCATCTGAAAAAAGTGTAAAATCCAGAAAGGCAGGACAGGCCATGGAGAACTGGGAGCCTTGTTATGCTGATGGGCGGGATGTAAATTGCCAACAACCACTCGGGAGAAGTGTATGGTGTTTCCTGAAACATCTAAAAAACAAAGCAACAGAACCGAGGGCACTTCCACTTATGGTCCTATAGCTTAGGGAAATTAAAATCAAAAAGACACAGCCACCCCAAAGTTTGGAACGGCTCTGTTTACAAGAACCTCGTTTACAGTACAAGTTCAACATCGCAGAAAGTGAAAAATGGATAAAGAAGTTGTGGTATTTACTTACAAAGCAATATCACTCAGCAATGAAATCTGTGTCATCAGGCCCTTAGCAGCACAATGAGTGGATTCAGGTATGATGATTCTAACTGAAGTAAGTCACACAGAAAAAGAAACATCATAAGATATCAGTAATACACAGAATGTAAACTTGGCTACACAGGAACTGAATTACAGAACAGAACAGGGACTCAAATTTAGAAAACCAACTTATGCTTGCTTAAGGGAAAAGGTGAGTTGGGGTGCTGCATAAAACCAGAGATTGAAATGAGCACAGATAAAGTTCCTTAAGTCAAATATGGAATAGACAAGAGCTACTCCTTGCTCAACGAAATGGACTCAACACCGCATATTAAACGCCTAAGAATGTACCTGACTAGTAAGTATCTTAAAACCTATGGATTGCTATGTCTCCGAAAGAGAATCAAGCATGTGTACAGGGGCATAAACGCAGCAGTGATAGGATTGGAGAGGTTCGGTGAGCAAATGAAGACCCTTTGAAGTCATATTGCATGGTACCCATTCCACGGGTTTCAACTACCCAGGTTTAAGGTATTCTTCCTTCAGCTAAAACATGCATGTGGAACCTAGAGTATGATCAACCTTGTGATCGGGAGACGTGTTCAAATATGTCTCAGTTTTCCTCCCCTGGTACTCGGGTGCAACATTCCAGACGCTTTACTAACACTCTCCCCACTTGGAGAGTCAGTCCCTTTAACCTCCTGTTTGGCCCAGTTTGCAATTTCTGCGGAAGATGAACAGGAATAGCAAGAACCAATGAGAGGCTAGCTGGAGGTGTCTGGACGGGCAAATTTAACTCTCATTTCCCACCAGGAAGAGGAAATAACCAAAGGCTCAGCATGCCGTACCGGAACCAGATTAGGGCCTGAAGCCATCCTGCGGTGTTGCGGCCAGCTCAAAAGAAAGCGAGTTGAAGAAAGGAGCTCAGGGGCACTGTAATTCACAAACCTGCAGAGTTATAAATGACAGCTATCGTCCAAAAATAGACTGAAGTAAGGCTGCCAAGAGGACTTGAAAGCGGGGCAGAATTGCAGGAAACCGATTTCAGGAGGTAGACTGGAATTGCATTGAAAGCATAGGAAAAGAGGCAGAATGTCCACAATGATGCACTTGGCCAAAAAGTGCGTATGCGTTTTTTCCTGAATATATTCAGGAAAAAACGCATACGCCCATTTTGGCCAACCAAGCAAGCTTGCAAAGGAAATCTGCACTACAATGAAGTCTCACTTCCCCCCGGTCAAAAGGGCCATCTGAAAAAAGTGTAAAATCCAGAAAGGCAGGACAGGCCATGGAGAACTGGGAGCCTTGTTATGCTGATGGGCGGGATGTAAATTGCCAACAGACACTCGGGAGAAGTGTATGGTGTTTCCTGAAACATCTAAAAAACAAAGCAGCAGAGCCTAGGGCACTGCCACTTATGGTCCTATA
Source organism: Delphinus delphis (assembly GCF_949987515.2). NCBI lineage: Eukaryota > Metazoa > Chordata > Mammalia > Artiodactyla > Delphinidae > Delphinus > Delphinus delphis. The sequence goes on from NW_027192815.1 coordinate 340,245, forward strand.
GCTTAGGGAAATTAAAATCAAAAAGACACAGCCACCCCAAAGTTTGGGACGCCTCTGTTTACAAGAACCTCGTTTACAGTACAAGTTCAACATCGCAGAAAGTGAAAAATGGATAAAGAAGTTGTGGTATTTACTTACAAAGCAATATCACTCAGCAATGAAATCTGTGTCATCAGGCCCTTAGCAGCACAATGAGTGGATTCAGGTATGATGATTCTAACTGAAGTAAGTCACACAGAAAAAGAAACATCATAAGATATCAGTAATACACGGAATGTAAACTTGGCTACACAGGAACTGAATTACAGAACAGAACAGGGACTCAAATTTAGAAAACCAACTTATGCTTGCTTAAGGGTAAAGGTGAGTTGGGGTGCTGCATAAAACCAGAGATTGAAATGAGCACAGATAAAGTTCCTTAAGCCAAATATGGAATAGACAAGAGCTACTCCTTGCTCAACGAAATGGACTCAACACCCCATATTAAACGCCTAAGAATGTACCTGACTAGTAAGTATCTTAAAACCTATGGATTGCTATGTCTCCAAAAGAGAATCAAGCGTGTGTACAGGGGCATAAACGCAGCAGTGATAGGATTGGAGAGGTTCGGTGAGCAAATGAAGACCCTTTGAAGTCATATTGCATGGTACCCATTCCACGGGTCTCAACTCTCCAGGTTTAAGGTATTCTTCCTTCAGCTAAAACATGCATGTGGAACCCAGAGTATGATCAACCATGTGAACGGGAGACGTGTTCAAATATGTCTCAGTTTTCCTCCCCTGGTACTCGGGTGCAACATTCCAGACGCTTTACTAACACTCTTCCGACATGGAGAGTCAGTCCCTTTAACCTCCTGTTTGGCCCAGTTTGCAATTTCTGCGGAAGATGAACAGGAATAGCGAGAACCAATGAGAGACTAGCTGGAGGTGTCTGGACGGGCCAATTTAACTCTCATTTCCCACCAGGAAGAGGAATTAACCAAAGGCTCAGCGTGCCGTGCCGGAACCAGATTAGGGACTGAAGCCATCCTGCGGTGTTGCGGCCAGGTCACAAGAAAGCGAGTTGAAGAAAGGAGCTCAGGGGCACTGTAATTCACAAACCTGCAGAGTTATAAATGACAGCTATCGTCCAAAAATAGACTGAAGTAAGGCTGCCAAGAGGACTTGAAAGCGGGGCAGAATTGCAGGAAACCGATTTCAGGAGGTAGACTGGAATTGCATTGAAAGCATAAGAAAAGAGGCAGAACGTCCACAATGATGCACTTGGCCAAAAAGGGCGTATGCGTTTTTTCCTGAATATATTCAGAAAAAAACGCATACGACCTTTTTGGCCAACCAAGCAAGCTTGCAAAGGAAATCTGCACTACAATGAAGTCTCACTTCCCCCCGGTCAAAAGGGCCATCTGAAAAAAGTGTAAAATCCAGAAAGGCAGGACAGGCCATGGAGAACTGGGAGCCTTGTTATGCTGATGGGCGGGATGTAAATTGCCAACAACCACTCGGGAGAAGTGTATGGTGTTTCCTGAAACATCTAAAAAACAAAGCAACAGAACCTAGGGCACATCCACTTATGGTCCTATAGCTTAGGGAAATTAAAATCAAAAAGACACAGCCACCCCAAAGTTTGGAACGGCTCTGTTTACAAGAACCTCGTTTACAGTACAAGTTCAACATCGCAGAAAGTGAAAAATGGATAAAGAAGTTGTGGTATTTACTTACAAAGCAATATCACTCAGCAATGAAATCTGTGTCATCAGGCCCTTAGCAGCACAATGAGTGGATTCAGGTATGATGATTCTAACTAAAGTAAGTCACACAGAAAAAGAAACATCATAAGATATCAGTAATACACGGAATGTAAACTTGGCTACACAGGAACTGAATTACAGAACAGAACAGGGACTCAAATTCAGAAAACCAACTTATGCTTGCTTAAGGGTAAAGGTGAGTTGGGGTGCTGCATAAAACCAGAGATTGAAATGAGCACAGATAAAGTTCCTTAAGTCAAATATGGAATAGACAAGAGCTACTCCTTGCTCAACGAAATGGACTCAACACCGCATATTAAACGCCTAAGAATGTACCTGACTAGTAAGTATCTTAAAACCTATGGATTGCTATGTCTCCGAAAGAGAATCAAGCATGTGTACAGGGGCATAAACGCAGCAGTGATAGGATTGGAGAGGTTCGGTGAGCAAATGAAGACCCTTTGAAGTCATATTGCATGGTACCCATTCCACGGGTTTCAACTACCCAGGTTTAAGTTATTCTTCCTTCAGCTAAAACATGCATGTGGAACCCAGAGTATGATCAACCATGTGAACAGGAGACGTGTTCAAATATGTCTCAGTTTTCCTCCCCTGGTACTCGGGTGCAACATTCCAGACGCTTTACTAACACTCTTCCGACTTGGAGAGTCAGTCCCTTTAACCTCCTGTTTGGCCCAGTTTGCAATTTCTGCGGAAGATGAACAGGAATAGCGAGAACCAATGAGAGACTAGCTGGAGGTGTCTGGACGGGCAAATTTAACTCTCATTTCCCACCAGGAAGAGGAATTAACCAAAGGCTCAGCGTGCCGTGCCGGAACCAGATTAGGGACTGAAGCCATCCTGTGGTGTTGCGGCCAGGTCACAAGAAAGCGAGTTGAAGAAAGGAGCTCAGGGGCACTGTAATTCACAAACCTGCAGAGTTATAAATGACAGCTATCGTCCAAAAATAGACTGAAGTAAGGCTGCCAAGAGGACTTGAAAGCGGGGCAGAATTGCAGGAAACCGATTTCAGGAGGTAGACTGGAATTGCATTGAAAGCATAGGAAAAGAGGCAGAACGTCCACAATGATGCACTTGGCAAAAAAGGGCGTATGCGTTCTTTCCTGAATATATTCAGGAAAAAACGCATACGCCCTTTTTGGCCAACCAAGCAAGCTTGCAAAGGAAATCTGCACTACAATGAAGTCTCACTTCCCCCCGGTCAAAAGGGCCATCTGAAAAAAGTGTAAAATCCAGAAAGGCAGGACAGGCCATGGACAACTGGGAGCCTTGTTATGCTGATGGGCGGGATGTAAATTGCCAACAGACACTCGGGAGAAGTGTATGGTGTTTCCTGAAACATCTAAAAAACAAAGCAACAGAGCCTAGGGCACTGCCACTTATGGTCCTATAGCTTAGGGAAATTAAAATCAAAAAGACACAGCCACCCCAAAGTTTGGAACGGCTCTGTTTACAAGAACCTCGTTTACAGTACAAGTTCAACATCGCAGAAAGTGAAAAATGGATAAAGAAGTTGTGGTATTTACTTACAAAGCAATATCACTCAGCAATGAAATCTGTGTCATCAGGCCCTTAGCAGCACAATGAGTGGATTCAGGTACGATGATTCTAACTGAAATAAGTCACACGGAAAAAGAAACATCATAAGATATCACTAATACACGGAATGTAAACTTGGCTACACAGGAACTGCATTCCAGAACAGAACAGGGTCTCAAATTTAGAAAACCAACTTATGCTTGCTTAAGGGTAAAGGTGAGTTGGGGTGCTGCATAAAACCAGAGATTGAAATGAGCACAGATAAAGTTCCTTAAGCCAAATATGGAATAGACAAGAGCTACTCCTTGCTCAACGCAATGGACTCAAAACCGCATATTAAACCCCTAAGAATGTACCTGACTAGTAAGTATCTTAAAACCTATGGATTGCTATGTCTCCAAAAGAGAATCAAGCGTGTGTACAGGGGCATAAACGCAGCAGTGATAGGATTGGAGAGGTTTGGTGAGCAAATGAAGACCCTTTGAAGTCATATTGCATGGTACCCATTCCACGGGTCTCAACTCTCCAGGTTTAAGGTATTCTTCCTTCAGCTAAAACATGCATGTGGAACCCAAGTATGATCAACCATGTGAACGGGAGACGTGTTCAAATATGTCTCAGTTTTCCTCCCCTGGTACTCGGGTGCAACATTCCAGACGCTTTACTAACACTCTCCCCACTTGGAGAGTCAGCGCCTTTAACCTCCTGTTTGGCCCAGTTTGCAATTTCTGCGGAAGATGAACAGGAACTGCGAGAACCAATGAGAGGCTAGCTGGAGGTGTCTGGACGGGCAAATTTAACTCTCATTTCCCACCAGGAAGAGGAAATAACCAAAGGCTCAGCGTGCCGTACCGGAACCAGATTAGGGCCTGAAGACACCCTGCAGTGTTGCAGCCAGGTCACAAGAAAGCGAGTTGAAGAAAGGAGCTCAGGGGCACTGTAATTCACAAACCTGCAGAGTTATAAATGACAGCTATCGTCCAAAAATAGACTGAAGTAAGGCTGCCAAGAGGACTTGAAAGCGGGGCAGAATTGCAGGAAACCGATTTCAGGAGGTAGACTGGAATTGCATTGAAAGCATAGGAAAAGAGGCAGAACGTCCACAATGATGCACTTGGCCAAAAAGGGCGTATGCGTTTTTTCCTGAATATATTCAGGAAAAAACGCATACGCCCTTTTTGGCCAACCAAGCAAGCTTGCAAAGGAAATCTGCACTACAATGAAGTCTCACTTCCCCCGGTCAAAAGGGCCATCTGAAAAAAGTGTAAAATCAGAAAGGCAGGACAGGCCATGGAGAACTGGGAGCCTTGTTATGCTGATGGGCGGGATGTAAATTGCCAACAACCACTCGGGAGAAGTGTATGGTGTTTCCTGAAACATCTAAAAAACAAAGCAACAGAACCTAGGGCACTTCCACTTATGGTCCTATAGCTTAGGGAAATTAAAATCAAAAAGACACAGCCACCCCAAAGTTTGGAACGGCTCTGTTTACAAGAACCTCGTTTACAGTACAAGTTCAACATCGCAGAAAGTGAAAAATGGATAAAGAAGTTGTGGTATTTACTTACAAAGCAATATCACTCAGCAATGAAATCTGTGTCATCAGGCCCTTAGCAGCACAATGAGTGGATTCAGGTATGATGATTCTAACTGAAGTAAGTCACACAGAAAAAGAAACATCATAAGATATCAGTAATACACGGAATGTAAACTTGGCTACACAGGAACTGAATTACAGAACAGAACAGGGACTCAAATTTAGAAAACCAACTTATGCTTGCTTAAGGGTAAAGGTGAGTTGGGGTGCTGCATAAAACCAGAGATTGAAATGAGCACAGATAAAGTTCCTTAAGCCAAATATGGAATAGACAAGAGCTACTCCTTGCTCAACGAAATGGACTCAACACCCCATATTAAACGCCTAAGAATGTACCTGACTAGTAAGTATCTTAAAACCTATGGATTGCTATGTCTCCAAAAGAGAGTCAAGCGTGTGTACAGGGGCATAAACGCAGCAGTGATAGGATTGGAGAGGTTCGGTGAGCAAATGAAGACCCTTTGAAGTGATATTGCATGGTACCCATTACACGGGTCTCAACTCTCCAGGTTTAAGGTATTCTTCCTTCAGCTAAATCATGCATGTGGAACCCAGAGTATGATCAACCATGTGAACGGGAGACGTGTTCAAATATGTCTCAGTTTTCCTCCCCTGGTACTCGGGTGCAACATTCCAGACGCTTTACTAACACTCTTCCGACTTGGAGAGTCAGTCCCTTTAACCTCCTGTTTGGCCCAGTTTGCAATTTCTGCGGAAGATGAACAGGAATAGCGAGAACCAATGAGAGACTAGCTGGAGGTGTCTGGACGGGCAAATTTAACTCTCATTTCCCACCAGGAAGAGGAATTAACCAAAGGCTCAGCGTGCCGTGCCGGAACCAGATTAGGGACTGAAGCCATCCTGCGGTGTTGCGGCCAGGTCACAAGAAAGCGAGTTGAAGAAAGGAGCTCAGGGGCACTGTAATTCACAAACCTGCAGAGTTATAAATGACAGCTATCGTCCAAAAATAGACTGAAGTAAGGCTGCCAAGAGGACTTGAAAGCGGGGCAGAATTGCAGGAAACCGATTTCAGGAGGTAGACTGGAATTGCATTGAAAGCATAGGAAAAGAGGCAGAACGTCCACAATGATGCACTTGGCCAAAAAGGGCGTATGCGTTTTTTCATGAATATATTCAGGAAAAAACGCATACGCCCTTTTTGGCCAACCAAGCAAGCTTGCAAAGGAAATCTGCACTACAATGAAGTCTCACTTCCCCCCGGTCAAAAGGGCCATCTGAAAAAAGTGTAAAATCCAGAAAGGCAGGACAGGCCATGGAGAACTGGGAGCCTTGTTATGCTGATGGGCTGGATGTAAATTGCCAACAGACACTCGGGAGAAGTGTATGGTGTTTCCTGAAACATCTAAAAAACAAAGCAACAGAGCCTAGGGCACTGCCACTTATGGTTCTATAGCTTAGGGAAATTAAAATCAAAAAGACACAGCCACCCCAAAGTTTGGAACGGCTCTGTTTACAAGAACCTCGTTTACAGTACAAGTTCAACATCGCAGAAAGTGAAAAATGGATAACGAAGTTGTGGTATTTACTTACAAAGCAATATCACTCAGCAATGAATTCTATGTCATCAGGCCCTTAGCATCACAATGAGTGGATTCAGGTATGATGATTCTAACTGAAATAAGTCACACAGAAAAAGAAACATCATAAGATATCAGTAATACACGGAATGTAAACTTGGCTACACAGGAACTGAATTACAGAACAGAACAGGGTCTCAAATTTAGAAAACCAACTTATGCTTGCTTAAGGGGAAAGGTGAGTTGGGGTGCTGCATAAAACCAGAGATTGAAATGAGCACAGAAAGTTCCTTAAGTCAAATATGGAATAGACAAGAGCTACTCCTTGCTCAACGAAATGGACTCAAAACCCCATATTAAACCCATAAGAATGTACCTAACTAGTAAGTATCTTAAAACCTATGGATTGCTATGTCTCCGAAAGAGAATCAAGCATGTGTACAGGGGCATAAACGCAGCAGTGATAGGATTGGAGAGGTTCGGTGAGCAAATGAAGACCCTTTGAAGTCATATTGCATGGTACCCATTCCACGGGTTTCAACTACCCAGGTTTTAGGTATTCTTCCTTCAGCTAAAACATGCATGTGGAACCCAAGTATGATCAACCATGTGAACGGGAGACGTGTTCAAATATGTCTCAGTTTTCCTCCCCTGGTACTCGGGTGCAACATTCCAGACGCTTTACTAACACTCTCCCCACTTGGAGAGTCAGCGCCTTTAACCTCCTGTTTGGCCCAGTTTGCAATTTCTGCGGAAGATGAACAGGAATAGCGAGAACCAATGAGAGGCTAGCTGGAGGTGTCTGGACGGGCAAATTTAACTCTCATTTCCCACCAGGAAGAGGAAATAACCAAAGGCTCAGCGTGCCGTACTGGAACCAGATTAGGGCCTGAAGCCATCCTGCGGTGTTGCGGCCAGCTCAAAAGAAAGCGAGTTGAAGAAAGGAGCTCAGGGGCACTGTAATTCACAAACCTGCAGAGTTATAAATGACAGATATCGTCCAAAAATAGACTGAAGTAAGGCTGCCAAGAGGACTTGAAAGCGGGGCAGAATTGCAGGAAACCGATTTCAGGAGGTAGACTGGAATTGCATTGAAAGCATAGGAAAAGAGGCAGAACGTCCACAATGATGCACTTGGCCAAAAAGGGCGTATGCGTTTTTTCCTGAATATATTCAGGAAAAAACGCATACGCCCTTTTTGGCCAACCAAGCAAGCTTGCAAAGGAAATCTGCACTACAATGAAGTCTCACTTCCCCCGGTCAAAAGGGCTATCTGAAAAAAGTGTAAAATCAGAAAGGCAGGACAGGCCATGGAGAACTGGGAGCCTTGTTATGCTGATGGGCGGGATGTAAATTGCCAACAACCACTCGGGAGAAGTGTATGGTGTTTCCTGAAACATCTAAAAAACAAAGCAACAGAACCTAGGGCACTTCCACTTATGGTCCTATAGCTTAGGGAAATTAAAATCAAAAAGACACAGCCACCCCAAAGTTTGGAACGGCTCTGTTTACAAGAACCTCGTTTACAGTACAAGTTCAACATCGCAGAAAGTGAAAAATGGATAAAGAAGTTGTGGTATTTACTTACAAAGCAATATCACTCAGCAATGAAATCTGTGTCATCAGGCCCTTAGCAGCACAATGAGTGGATTCAGGTATGATGATTCTAACTGAAGTAAGTCACACAGAAAAAGAAACATCATAAGATATCAGTAATACACGGAATGTAAACTTGGCTACACAGGAACTGAATTACAGAACAGAACAGGGACTCAAATTTAGAAAACCAACTTATGCTTGCTTAAGGGTAAAGGTGAGTTGGGGTGCTGCATAAAACCAGAGATTGAAATGAGCACAGATAAAGTTCCTTAAGCCAAATATGGAATAGACAAGAGCTACTCCTTGCTCAACGAAATGGACTCAACACCCCATATTAAACGCCTAAGAATGTACCTGACTAGTAAGTATCTTAAAACCTATGGATTGCTATGTCTCCAAAAGAGAGTCAAGCGTGTGTACAGGGGCATAAACGCAGCAGTGATAGGATTGGAGAGGTTCGGTGAGCAAATGAAGACCCTTTGAAGTGATATTGCATGGTACCCATTACACGGGTCTCAACTCTCCAGGTTTAAGGTATTCTTCCTTCAGCTAAAACATGCATGTGGAACCCAGAGTATGATCAACCATGTGAACGGGAGACGTGTTCAAATATGTCTCAGTTTTCCTCCCCTGGTACTCGGGTGCAACATTCCAGACGCTTTACTAACACTCTTCCGACTTGGAGAGTCAGTCCCTTTAACCTCCTGTTTGGCCCAGTTTGCAATTTCTGCGGAAGATGAACAGGAATAGCGAGAACCAATGAGAGACTAGCTGGAGGTGTCTGGACGGGCAAATTTAACTCTCATTTCCCACCAGGAAGAGGAATTAACCAAAGGCTCAGCGTGCCGTGCCGGAACCAGATTAGGGACTGAAGCCATCCTGCGGTGTTGCGGCCAGGTCACAAGAAAGCGAGTTGAAGAAAGGAGCTCAGGGGCACTGTAATTCACAAACCTGCAGAGTTATAAATGACAGCTATCGTCCAAAAATAGACTGAAGTAAGGCTGCCAAGAGGACTTGAAAGCGGGGCAGAATTGCAGGAAACCGATTTCAGGAGGTAGACTGGAATTGCATTGAAAGCATAGGAAAAGAGGCAGAACGTCCACAATGATGCACTTGGCCAAAAAGGGCGTATGCGTTTTTTCATGAATATATTCAGGAAAAAACGCATACGCCCTTTTTGGCCAACCAAGCAAGCTTGCAAAGGAAATCTGCACTACAATGAAGTCTCACTTCCCCCCGGTCAAAAGGGCCATCTGAAAAAAGTGTAAAATCCAGAAAGGCAGGACAGGCCATGGAGAACTGGGAGCCTTGTTATGCTGATGGGCTGGATGTAAATTGCCAACAGACACTCGGGAGAAGTGTATGGTGTTTCCTGAAACATCTAAAAAACAAAGCAACAGAGCCTAGGGCACTGCCACTTATGGTTCTATAGCTTAGGGAAATTAAAATCAAAAAGACACAGCCACCCCAAAGTTTGGAACGGCTCTGTTTACAAGAACCTCGTTTACAGTACAAGTTCAACATCGCAGAAAGTGAAAAATGGATAACGAAGTTGTGGTATTTACTTACAAAGCAATATCACTCAGCAATGAATTCTATGTCATCAGGCCCTTAGCATCACAATGAGTGGATTCAGGTATGATGATTCTAACTGAAATAAGTCACACAGAAAAAGAAACATCATAAGATATCAGTAATACACGGAATGTAAACTTGGCTACACAGGAACTGAATTACAGAACAGAACAGGGTCTCAAATTTAGAAAACCAACTTATGCTTGCTTAAGGGGAAAGGTGAGTTGGGGTGCTGCATAAAACCAGAGATTGAAATGAGCACAGAAAGTTCCTAAGGTCAAATATGGAATAGACAAGAGCTACTCCTTGCTCAACGAAATGGACTCAAAACCCCATATTAAACCCATAAGAATGTACCTAACTAGTAAGTATCTTAAAACCTATGGATTGCTATGTCTCCGAAAGAGAATCAAGCATGTGTACAGGGGCATAAACGCAGCAGTGATAGGATTGGAGAGGTTCGGTGAGCAAATGAAGACCCTTTGAAGTCATATTGCATGGTACCCATTCCACGGGTTTCAACTACCCAGGTTTTAGGTATTCTTCCTTCAGCTAAAACATGCATGTGGAACCCAAGTATGATCAACCATGTGAACGGGAGACGTGTTCAAATATGTCTCAGTTTTCCTCCCCTGGTACTCGGGTGCAACATTCCAGACGCTTTACTAACACTCTCCCCACTTGGAGAGTCAGCGCCTTTAACCTCCTGTTTGGCCCAGTTTGCAATTTCTGCGGAAGATGAACAGGAATAGCGAGAACCAATGAGAGGCTAGCTGGAGGTGTCTGGACGGGCAAATTTAACTCTCATTTCCCACCAGGAAGAGGAAATAACCAAAGGCTCAGCGTGCCGTACTGGAACCAGATTAGGGCCTGAAGCCATCCTGCGGTGTTGCGGCCAGCTCAAAAGAAAGCGAGTTGAAGAAAGGAGCTCAGGGGCACTGTAATTCACAAACCTGCAGAGTTATAAATGACAGATATCGTCCAAAAATAGACTGAAGTAAGGCTGCCAAGAGGACTTGAAAGCGGGGCAGAATTGCAGGAAACCGATTTCAGGAGGTAGACTGGAATTGCATTGAAAGCATAGGAAAAGAGGCAGAACGTCCACAATGATGCACTTGGCCAAAAAGGGCGTATGCGTTTTTTCCTGAATATATTCAGGAAAAAACGCATACGCCCTTTTTGGCCAACCAAGCAAGCTTGCAAAGGAAATCTGCACTACAATGAAGTCTCACTTCCCCCCGGTCAAAAGGGCCATCTGAAAAAAGTGTAAAATACAGAAAGGCAGGACAGGCCATGGAGAACTGGGAGCCTTGTTATGCTGATGGGCGGGATGTAAATTGCCAACAGACACTCGGGAGAAGTGTATGGTGTTTCCTGAAACATCTAAAAAACAAAGCAACAGAGCCTAGGGCACTGCCACTTATGGTCCTATAGCTTAGGGAAATTAAAATCAAAAAGACACAGCCACCCCAAAGTTTGGGATGCCTCTGTTTACAAGAACCTCGTTTACAGTACAAGTTCAACATCGCAGAAAGTGAAAAATGGATAAAGAAGTTGTGGTATTTACTTACAAAGCAATATCACTCAGCAATGAATTCTATGTCATCAGGCCCTTAGCATCACAATGAGTGGATTCAGGTATGATGATTCTAACTGAAATAAGTCACACAGAAAAAGAAACATCATAAGATATCAGTAATACACGGAATGTAAACTTGGCTACACAGGAACTGAATTACAGAACAGAACAGGGTCTCAAATTTAGAAAACCAACTTATGCTTGCTTAAGGGGAAAGGTGAGTTGGGGTGCTGCATAAAACCAGAGATTGAAATGAGCACAGAAAGTTCCTTAAGTCAAATATGGAATAGACAAGAGCTACTCCTTGCTCAACGAAATGGACTCAAAACCCCATATTAAACCCGTAAGAATGTACCTGACTAGTAAGTATCTTAAAACCTATGGATTGCTATGTCTCCGAAAGAGAATCAAGCATGTGTACAGGGGCATAAACGCAGCAGTGATAGGATTGGAGAGGTTCGGTGAGCAAATGAAGACCCTTTGAAGTCATATTGCATGGTACCCATTCCACGGGTTTCAACTACCCAGGTTTAAGGTATTCTTCCTTCAGCTAAAACATGCATGTGGAACCCAAGTATGATCAACCATGTGAACGGGAGACGTGTTCAAATATGTCTCAGTTTTCCTCCCCTGGTACTCGGGTGCAACATTCCAGACGCTTTACTAACACTCTCCCCACTTGGAGAGTCAGCGCCTTTAACCTCCTGTTTGGCCCAGTTTGCAATTTCTGCGGAAGATGAACAGGAATAGCGAGAACCAATGAGAGGCTAGCTGGAGGTGTCTGGACGGGCAAATTTAACTCTCATTTCCCACCAGGAAGAAGAAATAACCAAAGGCTCAGCGTGCCGTACTGGAACCAGATTAGGGCCTGAAGCCATCCTGCGGTGTTGCGGCCAGCTCAAAAGAAAGCGAGTTGAAGAAAGGAGCTCAGGGGCACTGTAATTCACAAACCTGCAGAGTTATAAATGACAGCTATCGTCCAAAAATAGACTGAAGTAAGGCTGCCAAGAGGACTTGAAAGCGGGGCAGAATTGCAGGAAACCGATTTCAGGAGGTAGACTGGAATTGCATTGAAAGCATAGGAAAAGAGGCAGAACGTCCACAATGATGCACTTGGCCAAAAAGGGCGTATGCGTTTTTTCCTGAATATATTCAGGAAAAAACGCATACGCCCTTTTTGGCCAACCAAGCAAGCTTGCAAAGGAAATCTGCACTACAATGAAGTCTCACTTCCCCCCGGTCAAAAGGGCCATCTGAAAAAAGTGTAAAATCCAGAAAGGCAGGACAGGCCATGGAGAACTGGGAGCCTTGTTATGCGGATGGGCGGGATGTACATTGCCAACAACCACTCGGGAGAAGTGTATGGTGTTTCCTGAAACATCTAAAAAACAAAGCAACAGAACCTAGGGCACTTCCACTTATGGTCCTACAGCTTAGGGAAATTAAAATCAAAAAGACACAGCCACCCCAAAGTTTGGGACGCCTCTGTTTACAAGAACCTCGTTTACAGTACAAGTTCAACATCGCAGAAAGTGAAAAATGGATAAAGAAGTTGTGGTATTTACTTACAAAGCAATATCACTCAGCAATGAAATCTGTGTCATTAGGCCCTTAGCAGCACAATGAGTGGATTCAGGTATGATGATTCTAACTGAAGTAAGTCACACAGAAAAAGAAACATCATAAGATATCAGTAATACACGGAATGTAAACTTGGCTACACAGGAACTGAATTACAGAACAGAAGAGGGTCTCAAATTTAGAAAACCAACTTATGCTTGCTTAAGGGTAAAGGTGAGTTGGGGTGCTGCATAAAAGCAGAGATTGAAATGAGCACAGATAAAGTTCCTTAAGCCAAATATGGAATAGACAAGAGCTACTCCTTGCTCAACGAAATGGACTCAACATCGCATATTAAACGCCTAAGGATGTACCTGACTAGTAAGTATCTTAAAACCTATGGATTGCTATGTCTCCGAAAGAGAATCAGGCATGTGTACAGGGGCATAAACGCAGCTTTGATAGGATTGGAGAGGTTCGGTGAGCAAATGAAGACCCTTTGAAGTCATATTGCATGGTACCCATTACACGGGTCTTAACTCTCCAGGTTTAAGGTATTCTTCCTTCAGCTAAAACATGCATGTGGAACCCAAGTATGATCAACCATGTGAACGGGAGACGTGTTCAAATATGTCTCAGTTTTCCTCCCCTGGTACTCGGGTGCAACATTCCAGACGCTTTACTAACAGTCTCCCGACTTGGAGAGTCAGCGCCTTTAACCTCCTGTTTGGCCCAGTTTGCAATTTCTGCGGAAGATGAACAGGAATAGCGAGAACCAATGAGAGACTAGCTGGAGGTGTCTGGACGGGCAAATTTAACTCTCATTTCCCACCAGGAAGAGGAAATAACCAAAGGCTCAGCGTGCCGTGCCGGAACCAGATTAAGGCCTGAAGCCATCCTGCGGTGTTGCGGCCAGGTCACAAGAAAGCGAGTTGAAGAAAGGAGCTCAGGGGCACTGTAATTCACAAACCTGCAGAGTTATAAATGACAGCTATCGTCCAAAAATAGACTGAAGTAAGGCTGCCAAGAGGACTTGAAAGCGGGGCAGAATTGCAGGAAACCGATTTCAGGAGGTAGACTGGAATTGCATTGAAAGCATAGGAAAAGAGGCAGAACGTCCACAATGATGCACTTGGCCAAAATGGGCGTATGCGTTTTTTCCTGAATATATTCAGGAAAAAACGCATACGCCCATTTTGGCCAACCAAGCAAGCTTGCAAAGGAAATCTGCACTACAATGAAGTCTCACTTCCCCCCGGTCAAAAGGGCCATCTGAAAAAAGTGTAAAATCCAGAAAGGCAGGACAGGCCATGGAGAACTGGGAGCCTTGTTATGCTGATGGGCGGGATGTAAATTGCCAACAACCACTCGGGAGAAGTGTATGGTGTTTCCTGAAACATCTAAAAAAAAAGCAACAGAACCTAGGGCACTTCCACTTATGGTCCTACAGCTTAGGGAAATTAAAATCAAAAAGACACAGCCACCCCAAAGTTTGGGACGCCTCTGTTTACAAGAACCTCGTTTACAGTACAAGTTCAACATCGCAGAAAGTGAAAAATGGATAAAGAAGTTGTGGTATTTACTTACAAAGCAATATCACTCAGCAATGAAATCTGTGTCATCAGGCCCTTAGCAGCACAATGAGTGGATTCAGGTATGATGATTCTAACTGAAGTAAGTCACACAGAAAAAGAAACATCATAAGATATCAGTAATACACGGAATGTAAACTTGGCTACACAGGAACTGAATTACAGAACAGAACAGGGTCTCAAATTTAGAAAACCAACTTATGCTTTCTTAAGGGTAAAGGTGAGTTGGGGTGTTGCATAAAACCAGAGATTGAAATGAGTACAGATAAAGTTCCTTAAGTCAAATATGGAATAGACAAAGCTACTCCTTGCTCAACGAAATGGACTCAACATCGCATATTAAACGCCTAAGAATGTACCTGACTAGTAAGTATCTTAAAACCTATGGATTGCTATGTCTCCGAAAGAGAATCAAGCATGTGTACAGGGGCATAAACGCAGCAGTGATAGGATTGGAGAGGTTCGGTGAGCAAATGAAGACCCTTTGAAGTCATATTGCATGGTACCCATTACACGGGTCTTAACTCTCCAGGTTTAAGGTATTCTTCCTTCAGCTAAAACATGCATGTGGAACCCAAGTATGATCAACCATGTGAACGGGAGACGTGTTCAAATATGTCTCAGTTTTCCTCCCCTGGTACTCGGGTGCAACATTCCAGACGCTTTACTAACACTCTCCCGACTTGGAGAGTCAGCGCCTTTAACCTCCTGTTTGGCCCAGTTTGCAATTTCTGCGGAAGATGAACAGGAATAGCGAGAACCAATGAGAGACTAGCTGGAGGTGTCTGGACGGGCAAATTTAACTCTCATTTCCCACCAGGAAGAGGAAATAACCAAAGGCTCAGCGTGCCGTGCCGGAACCAGATTAGGGCCTGAAGCCATCCTGCGGTGTTGCGGCCAGCTCAAAAGAAAGCGAGTTGAAGAAAGGAGCTCAGGGGCACTGTAATTCTCAAACCTGCAGAGTTATAAATGACAGCTATCGTCCCTAAATAGACTGAAGTAAGGCTGCCAAGAGGACTTGAAAGCGGGGCAGAATTGCAGGAAACCGATTTCAGGAGGTAGACTGGAATTGCATTGAAAGCATAGGAAAAGAGGCAGAACGTCCACAATGATGCACTTGGCCAAAAAGGGCGTATGCGTTTTTTCCTGAATATATTCAGGAAAAAACGCATACGCCCTTTTTGGCCAACCAAGCAAGCTTGCAAAGGAAATCTGCACTACAATGAAGTCTCACTTCCCCCCGGTCAAAAGGGCCATCTGAAAAAAGTGTAAAATCCAGAAAGGCAGGACAGGCCATGGAGAACTGGGAGCCTTGTTATGCTGATGGGCGGGATGTAAATTGCCAACAACCACTCGGGAGAAGTGTATGGTGTTTCCTGAAACATCTAAAAAACAAAGCAACAGAGCCTAGGGCACTTCCACTTATGGTCCTATAGCTTAGGGAAATTAAAATCAAAAAGACACAGCCACCCCAAAGTTTGGAACGGCTCTGTTTACAAGAACCTCGTTTGCAGTACAAGTTCAACATCGCAGAAAGTGAAAAATGGATAAAGAACTTGTGGTACTTACGTACAATGCAGTATCACTCAGCAATGAAATCTATGTCATCAGGCCCGTAGCAGCATAATGAGTGGATTCAGGTACGATGATTCTAACTGAAATAAGTCACACAGAAAAAGAAACATCATAAGATATCACTAATACACGGAATGTAAACTTGGCTACACAGGAACTGCATTCCAAAACAGAACAGGGTTTCAAATTTAGAAAACCAACTTATGCTTGCTTAAGGGGAAAGGTGAGTTGGGGTGCTGCATAAAACCAGAGATTGAAATGAGCACAGATAAAGTTCCTTAAGCCAAGTATGGAATAGACAAGAGCTACTCCTTGCTCAACGAAATGGACTCAACACCCCATATTAAACGCCTAAGAATGTACCTGACTAGTAAGTATCTTAAAACCTATGGATTGCTATGTCTCCAAAAGAGAATCAAGCGTGTGTACAGGGGCATAAACGCAGCAGTGATAGGATTGGAGAGGTTCGGTGAGCAAATGAAGACCCTTTGAAATCATATTGCATGGTACCCATTCCACGGGTCTCAACTCTCCAGGTTTAAGGTATTCTTCCTTCAGCTAAAACATGCATGTGGAACCCAGAGTATGATCAACCATGTGAACAGTAGATGTGTTCAAATATGTCTCAGTTTTCCTCCCCTGGTACTCGGGTGCAACATTCCAGACGCTTTACTAACACTCTCCCGACTTGGAGAGTCAGTCTCTTTAAACTCCTGTTTGGCCCAGTTTGCAATTTCTGCGGAAGATGAACAGGAATAGCGAGAACCAATGAGAGACTAGCTGGAGGTGTCTGGACGGGCAAATTTAACTCTCATTTCCCACCAGGAAGAGGAAATAACCAAAGGCTCAGCGTGCCGTGCCGGAACCAGATTAGGGCCTGAAGCCATCCTGCGGTGTTGCGGCCAGGTCACAAGAAAGCGAGTTGAAGAAAGGAGCTCAGGGGCACTGTAATTCACAAACCTGCAGAGTTATAAATGACAGCTATCGTCCAAAAATAGACTGAAGTAAGGCTGCCAAGAGGACTTGAAAGCGGGGCAGAATTGCAGGAAACCGATTTCAGGAGGTAGACTGGAATTGCATTGAAAGCATAGGAAAAGAGGCAGAACGTCCACAATGATGCACTTGGCCAAAAAGGGCGTATGCGTTTTTTCCTGAATATATTCAGGAAAAAACGCATACGCCCATTTTGGCCAACCAAGCAAGCTTGCAAAGGAAATCTGCACTACAATGAAGTCTCACTTCCCCCCGGTCAAAAGGGCCATCTGAAAAAAGTGTAAAATCCAGAAAGGCAACAGGCCATTGAGAACTGGGAGCCTTGTTATGCTGATGGGCGGGATGTAAATTGCCAACAGACACTCGGGAGAAGTGTATGGTGTTTCCTGAAACATCTAAAAAACAAAGCAACAGAGCCTAGGGCACTTCCACTTATGGTCCTATAGCTTAGGGAAATTAAAATCAAAAAGACACAGCCACCCCAAAGTTTGGAACGGCTCTGTTTACAAGAACCTCGTTTACAGTACAAGTTCAACATCGCAGAAAGTGAAAAATGGATAAAGAACTTGTGGTACTTACGTACAATGCAGTATCACTCAGCAATGAAATCTATGTCATCAGGCCCGTAGCAGCATAATGAGTAGATTCAGGTACGATGATTCTAACTGAAATAAGTCACACAGAAAAAGAAACATCATAAGATATCACTAATACACGGAATGTAAACTTGGCTACACAGGAACTGAATTCCAAAACAGAAAAGGTTCTCAAATTTGAAAACCAACTTATGCTTGCTTAAGGGGAAAGGTGAGTTGGGTTGCTGCATAAAACCAGAGATTGAAATGAGCACAGATAAAGTTCCTTAAGCCAAATATGGAATAGACAAGAGCTACTCCTTGCTCAACGAAATGGACTCAACACCGCATATTAAACGCCTAAGAATGTACCTCACTAGTAAGTATCTTAAAACCTATGGATTGCTATGTCTCCGAAAGAGAATCAAGCATGTGTACAGGGGCATAAACGCAGCAGTGATAGGATTGGAGAGGTTCGGTGAGCAAATGAAGACCCTTTGAAGTCATATTGCATGGTACCCATTTCACGGGTTTCAACTACCCAGGTTTTAGGTATTCTTCCTTCAGCTAAAACATGCATGTGAACCCAAGTATGATCAACCATGTGAACGGGAGACGTGTTCAAATATGTCTCAGTTTTCCTCCCCTGGTACTCGGGTGCAACATTCCAGACGCTTTACTAACACTCTCCCCACTTGGAGAGTCAGCGCCTTTAACCTCCTGTTTGGCCCAGTTTGCAATTTCTGCGGAAGATGAACAGGAATAGCGAGAACCAATGAGAGGCTAGCTGGAGGTGTCTGGATGGGCAAATTTAACTCTCATTTCCCACCAGGAAGAGGAAATAACCAAAGGCGCAGCGTGCCGTACCGGAACCAGATTAGGGCCTGAAGCCATCCTGCGGTGTTACGGCCAGCTCAAAAGAAAGCGAGTTGAAGAAAGGAGCTCAGGGGCACTGTAATTCACAAACCTGCAGAGTTATAAATGACAGCTATCGTCCCTAAATAGACTGAAGTAAGGCTGCCAAGAGGACTTGAAAGCGGGGCAGAATTGCAGGAAACCGATTTCAGGAGGTAGACTGGAATTGCATTGAAAGCATAGGAAAAGAGGCAGAACGTCCACAATGATGCACTTGGCCAAAAAGGGCGTATGCGTTTTTTCCTGAATATATTCAGGAAAAAACGCATACGCCCTTTTTGGCCAACCAAGCAAGCTTGCAAAGGAAATCTGCACTACAATGAAGTCTCACTTCCCCCCGGTCAAAAGGGCCATCTGAAAAAAGTGTAAAATCCAGAAAGGCAGGACAGGCCATGGAGAACTGGGAGCCTTGTTATGCTGATGGGCGGGATGTAAATTGCCAACAACCACTCGGGAGAAGTGTATGGTGTTTCCTGAAACATCTAAAAAACAAAGCAACAGAACCTAGGGCACTTCCACTTATGGTCCTATAGCTTAGGGAAATTAAAATCAAAAAGACACAGCCACCCCAAAGTTTGGAACGGCTCTGTTTACAAGAACCTCGTTTACAGTACAAGTTCAACATCGCAGAAAGTGAAAAATGGATAAAGAAGTTGTGGTATTTACTTACAAAGCAATATCACTCAGCAATGAAATCTGTGTCATCAGGCCCTTAGCAGCACAATGAGTGGATTCAGGTATGATGATTCTAACTGAAGTAAGTCACACAGAAAAAGAAACATCATAAGATATCAGTAATACACGGAATGTAAACTTGGCTACACAGGAACTGAATTACAGAACAGAACAGGGTCTCAAATTTAGAAAACCAACTTATGCTTGCTTAAGGGTAAAGGTGAGTTGGGGTGCTGCATAAAACCAGAGATTGAAATGAGCACAGATAAAGTTCCTTAAGTCAAATATGGAATAGACAAGAGCTACTCCTTGCTCAACGAAATGGACTCAACACCGCATATTAAACACCTAAGAATGTACCTGACTAGTAAGTATCGTAAAACCTATGGATTGCTATGTCTCCGAAAGAGAATCAAGCATGTGTACAGGGGCATAAAGGCAGCAGTGATAGGTTTGGAGAGGTTCGGTGAGCAAATGAAGACCCTTTGAAGTCATATTGCATGGTACCCATTACACGGGTCTCAACTCTCCAGGTTTAAGGTATTCTTCCTTCAGCTAAAACATGCATGTGGAACCCAAGTATGATCAACCATGTGAACGGGAGACGTGTTCAAATATGTCTCAGTTTTCCTGCCCTGGTACTCGGGTGCAACATTCCAGACGCTTTACTAACAGTCTCCCCACTTGGAGAGTCAGCGCCTTTAACCTCCTGTTTGACCCAGTTTGCAATTTCTGCGGAAGATGAACAGGAATAGCGAGAACCAATGAGAGGCTAGCTGGAGGTGTCTGGACGGGCAAATTTAACTCTCATTTCCCACCAGGAAGAGGAAATAACCAAAGGCTCAGCATGCCGTAACGGAACCAGATTAGGGCCTGAAGCCATCCTGCGGTGTTGCGGCCAGCTCAAAAGAAAGCGAGTTGAAGAAAGGAGCTCAGGGGCGCTGTAATTCACAAACCTGCAGAGTTATAAATGACAGCTATCGTCCAAAAATAGACTGAAGTAAGGCTGCCAAGAGGACTTGAAAGCGGGGCAGAATTGCAGGAAACCGATTTCAGGAGGTAGACTGGAATTGCATTGAAAGCATAGGAAAAGAGGCAGAACGTCCACAATGATGCACTTGGCCAAAAAGGGCGTATGCGTTTTTTCCTGAATATATTCAGGAAAAAACGCATACGCCCTTTTTGGCCAACCAAGCAAGCTTGCAAAGGAAATCTGCACTACAATGAAGTCTCACTTCCCCCCGGTCAAAAGGGCCATCTGAAAAAAGTGTAAAATCCAGAAAGGCAGGACAGGCCATGGAGAACTGGGAGCCTTGTTATGCTGATGGGCGGGATGTAAATTGCCAACAGACACTCGGGAGAAGTGTATGGTGTTTCCTGAAACATCTAAAAAACAAAGCAACAGAGCCTAGGGCACTTCCACTTATGGTCCTATAGCTTAGGGAAATTAAAATCAAAAAGACACAGCCACCCAAAAGTTTGGGACGCCTCCGTTTACAAGAACCTCGTTTACCGTACAAGTTCAATATCACAGAAAGTGAAAAATGGATAAAGAACTTGTGGTACTTACATACAATGCAGTATCACTCATCAATGAAATCTATGTCATCAGGCCCGTAGCAGCATAATGAGTGGATTCAGGTACGATGATTCTAACTGAAATAAGTCACACAGAAAAAGAAACATCATAAGATATCACTAATACACGGAATGTAAACTTGGCTACACAGGAACTGAATTCCAAAACTGAACAGGGTCTCAAATTTAGAAAACCAACTTATGCTTGCTTAAGGGGAAAGGTGAGTTGGGGTGCTGCATAAAACCAGAGATTGAAATGAGCACAGATAAAGTTCCTTAAGCCAAATATGGAATAGACAAGAGCTACTCCTTGCTCAACGAAATGGACTCAAAACCGCATATTAAACGCCTAAGAATGTACCTGACTAGTAAGTATCGTAAAACCTATGGATTGCTATGTCTCCGAAAGAGAATCAAGCATGTGTACAGGGGCATAAACGCAGCAGTGATAGGATTGGAGAGGTTCGGTGAGCAAATGAAGACCCTTTGAAGTCATATTGCATGGTACCCATTCCACGGGTTTCAACTACCCAGGTTTAAGGTATTCTTCCTTCAGCTAAAACATGCATGTGGAACCTAGAGTATGATCAACCATGTGATCGGGAGACGTGTTCAAATATGTCTCAGTTTTCCTCCCCTGGTACTCGGGTGCAACATTCCAGACGCTTTACTAACACTCTCCCCACTTGGAGAGTCAGCGCCTTTAACCTCCTGTTTGGCCCAGTTTGCAATTTCTGCGGAAGATGAACAGGAATAGCGAGAACCAATGAGAGACTAGCTGGAGGTGTCTGGACGGGCAAATTTAACTCTCATTTCCCACCAGGAAGAGGAAATAACCAAAGGCTCAGCGTGCCGTGCCGGAACCAGATTAGGGCCTGAAGCCATCCTGCGGTGTTGCGGCCAGCTCAAAAGAAAGCGAGTTGAAGAAAGGAGCTCAGGGGCACTGTAATTCACAAACCTGCAGAGTTATAAATGACAGCTATCGTCCAAAAATAGACTGAAGTAAGGCTGCCAAGAGGACTTGAAAGCGGGGCAGAATTGCAGGAAACCGATTTCAGGAGGTAGACTGGAATTGCATTGAAAGCATAGGAAAAGAGGCAGAACGTCCACAATGATGCACTTGGCCAAAAAGGGCGTATGCGTTTTTTCCTGAATATATTCAGGAAAAAACGCATACGCCCTTTTTGGCCAACCAAGCAAGCTTGCAAAGGAAATCTGCACTCCAATGAAGTCTCACTTCCCCCCGGTCAAAAGGGCCATCTGAAAAAAGTGTAAAATCCAGAAAGGCAGGACAGGCCATGGACAACTGGGAGCCTTGTTATGCTGATGGGCGGGATGTAAATTGCCAACAGACACTCGGGAGAAGTGTATGGTGTTTCCTGAAACATCTAAAAAACAAAGCAACAGAGCCTAGGGCACTGCCACTTATGGTCCTATAGCTTAGGGAAATTAAAATCAAAAAGACACAGCCACCCCAAAGTTTGGGACGCCTCTGTTTACAAGAACCTCGTTTACAGTACAAGTTCAACATCGCAGAAAGTGAAAAATGGATAAAGAAGTTGTGGTATGTACTTACAAAGCAATATCACTCAGCAATGAAATCTATGTCATCAGGCCCTTAGCATCACAATTAGTGGATTCAGGTATGATGATTCTAACTGAAATAAGTCACACAGAAAAAGAAACATCATAAGATATCAGTAATACACGGAATGTAAACTTGGCTACACAGGAACTGAATTACAGAACAGAACAGGGTCTCAAATTTAGAAAACCAACTTATGCTTGCTTAAGGGTAAAGGTGAGTTGGGGTGCTGCATAAAACCAGAGATTGAAATGAGCACAGATAAAGTTCCTTAAGCCAAATATGGAATAGACAAGAGCTACTCCTTGCTCAACGAAATGGACTCAACACCGCATATTAAACGCCTAAGAATGTACCTGACTAGTAAGTATCGTAAAACCTATGGATTGCTATGTCTCCAAAAGAGAATCAAGCATGTGTACAGGGGCATAAACGCAGCAGTGATAGGATTGGAGAGGTTCGGTGAGCAAATGAAGACCCTTTGAAGTCATATTGCATGGTACCCATTCCACGGGTTTCAACTACCCAGGTTTAAGGTATTCTTCCTTCAGCTAAAACATGCATGTGGAACCTAGAGTAGGATCAACAATGTGAACGGGAGACGTGTTCAAATATGTCTCAGTTTTCGTACCCTGGTACTCGGGTGCAACATTCCAGACGCTTTACTAACACTCTCCCCACTTGGAGAGTCAGTCCCTTTAACCTCCTCTTTGGCCCAGTTTGCAATTTCTGCGGAAGATGAACAGGAATAGCGAGAACCAATGAGAGGTTAGCTGGAGGTGTCTGGACGGGCAAATTTAACTCTCATTTCCCACCAGGAAGACGAATTAACCAAAGGCTCAGCGTGCCGTGCCGGAACCATATTAGGGCCTGAAACCATCCTGAGGTGTTGCGGCCAGCTCAAAAGAAAGCGAGTTGAAGAAAGGAGCTCAGGGGCACTGTAATTCACAAACCTGCAGAGTTATAAATGACAGCTATCGTCCAAAAATAGACTGAAGTAAGGCTGCCAAGAGGACTTGAAAGCAGGGCAGAATTGCAGGAAACCGATTTCAGGAGGTAGACTGGAATTGCATTGAAAGCATAGGAAAAGAGGCAGAACGTCCACAATGATGCACTTGGCCAAAAAGGGCGTATGCGTTTTTTCATGAATATATTCAGGAAAAAACGCATACGCCCTTTTTGGCCAACCAAGCAAGCTTGCAAAGGAAATCTGCACTACAATGAAGTCTCACTTCCCCCCGGGCAAAAGGGCCATCTGAAAAAACTGTAAAATCCAGAAAGGCAGGACAGGCCATGGAGAACTGGGAGCCTTGTTATGCTGATGGGCGGGATGTAAATTGCCAACAACCACTTGGGAGAAGTGTATGGTGTTTCCTGAAACATCTAAAAAACAAAGCAACAGAGCCTAGGGCACTTCCACTTATGGTCCTATAGCTTACGGAAACTAAAATCAAAAAGACACAGCCACCCCAAAGTTTGGGACGCCTCCGTTTACAAGAACCTCGTTTACCATACAAGTTCAATATCACAGAAAGTGAAAAATGGATAAAGAACTTGTGGTACTTACGTACAATGCAGTATCACTCAGCAATGAAATCTATGTCATCAGGCCCGTAGCAGCATAATGAGTGGATTCAGGTACGATGATTCTAACTGAAATAAGTCACACAGAAAAACAAACATCATAAGATATCACTAATACACGGAATGTAAACTTGGCTACACAGGAACTGCATTCCAAAACAGAACAGGATCTCAAATTTAGAAAACCAACTTATGCTTGCTTAAGGGTAAAGGTGAGTTGGGGTGCTGCATAAAACCAGAGATTGAAATGAGCACAGATAAAGTTCCTTAAGCCAAATATGGAATAGACAAGAGCTACTCCTTGCTCAACGAAATGGACTCAACACCGCACATTAAACGCCTAAGAATGTACCTGACTAGTAAGTATCTTAAAAACCTATGGATTGCTATGTCTCCGAAAGAGAATCAAGCATGTGTACAGGGGCATAAACGCAGCAGTGATAGGATTGGAGAGGTTCGGTGAGCAAATGAAGACCCTTTGAAGTCATATTGCATGGTACCCATTCCACGGGTCTGAACTCTCCAGGTTTAAGGTATTCTTCCTTCAGCTAAAACATGCATGTGGAACCCAAGTATGATCAACCATGTGAACGGGAGACGTGTTCAAATATGTCTCAGTTTTCCTCCCCTGGTACTCGGGTGCAACATTCCAGACGCTTTACTAACACTCTCCCCACTTGGAGAGTCAGCGCCTTTAACCTCCTGTTTGGCCCAGTTTGCAATTTCTGCGGAAGATGAACAGGAATAGCGAGAACCAATGAGAGACTAGCTGGAGGTGTCTGGACGGGCAAATTTAACTCTCATTTCCCACCAGGAAAAGGAAATAACCAAAGGCTCAGCGTGCCGTGCCGGAACCAGATTAGGGCCTGAAGCCATCCTGCGGTGTTGCGGCCAGGTCACAAGAAAGCAAGTTGAAGAAAGGAGCTCAGGGGCACTGTAATTCACAAACCTGCAGAGTTATAAATGACAGCTATCGTCCAAAAATAGACTGAAGTAAGGCTGCCAAGAGGACTTGAAAGCGTGGCAGAATTGCAGGAAACCGATTTCAGGAGGTAGACTGGAATTGCATTGAAAGCATAGGAAAAGAGGCAGAACGTCCACAATGATGCACTTGGCCAAAAAGGGCGTATGCGTTTTTTCCTGAATATATTCAGGAAAAAACGCATACGCCCTTTTTGGCCAACCAAGCAAGCTTGCAAAGGAAATCTGCACTACAATGAAGTCTCACTTCCCCCCGGTCAAAAGGGCCATCTGAAAAAAGTGTAAAATCCAGAAAGGCAGGACAGGCCATGGAGAACTGGGAGCCTTGTTATGCTGATGGGCGGGATGTAAATTGCCAACAGACACTCAGGAGAAGTGTATGGTGTTTCCTGAAACATCTAAAAAACAAAGCAACAGAGCCTAGGGCACTGCCACTTATGGTCCTATAGCTTAGGGAAATTAAAATCAGAAAGACACAGCCACCCCAAAGTTTGGGACACCTCTGTTTACAAGAACCTCATTTACAGTACAAGTTCAACATCGCAGAAAGTGAAAAATGGATAAAGAAGTTGTGGTATTTACTTACAAAGCAATATCACTCAGCAATGAAATCTATGTCATCAGGCCCTTAGCATCACAATGAGTGGATTCAGGTATGATGATTCTAACTGAAATAAGTCACACAGAAAAAGAAACATCATAAGATATCAGTAATACACGGAATGTAAACTTGGCTACACAGGAACTGAATTACAGAACAGAACAGGGTCTCAAATTTAGAAAACCAACTTATGCTTGCTTAAGGGTAAAGGTGAGTTGGGGTGCTGCATAAAACCAGAGATTGAAATGAGCACAGATAAAGTTCCTTAAGCCAAATATGGAATAGACAAGAGCTACTCCTTGCTCAACGAAATGGACTCAACACTGCATATTAAACGCCTAAGAATGTACCTGACTAGTAAGTATCTTAAAACCTATGGATTGCTATGTCTCCGAAAGAGAATCAAGCATGTGTACAGGGGCATAAACGCAGCAGTGATAGTATTGGAGAGGTTCGGTGAGCAAATGAAGACCCTTTGAAGTCATATTGCATGGTACCCATTACACGGGTCTTAACTCTCCAGGTTTAAGGTATTCTTCCTTCAGCTAAAACATGCATGTGGAACCCAAGTATGATCAACCATGTGATCGGGAGACGTGTTCAAATATGTCTCAGTTTTCCTCCCCTGGTACTCGGGTGCAACATTCCAGACGCTTTACTAACACTCTCCCCACTTGGAGAGTCAGTCCCTTTAACCTCCTCTTTGGCCCAGTTTGCAATTTCTGCGGAAGATGAACAGGAATAGCGAGAACCAATGAGAGGCTAGCTGGAGGTGTCTGGACGGGCAAATTTAACTCTCATTTCCCACCAGGAAGACGAATTAACCAAAGGCTCAGCGTGCCGTGCCGGAACCATATTAGGGCCTGAAACCATCCTGTGGTGTTGCGGCCAGCTCAAAAGAAAGCGAGTTGAAGAAAGGAGCTCAGGGGCACTGTAATTCACAAACCTGCAGAGTTATAAATGACAGCTATCGTCCAAAAATAGACTGCAGTAAGGCTGCCAAGAGGACTTGAAAACACGGCAGAATTGAAGGAAACCGATTTCAGGAGGTAGACTGGAATTGCATTGAAAGCATAGGAAAAGAGGCAGAACGTCCACAATGATGCACTTGGCCAAAAAGGGCGTATGCGTTTTTTCCTGAATATATTCAGGAAAAAACGCATACGCCCTTTTTGGCCAACCAAGCAAGCTTGCAAAGGAAATCTGCACTACAATGAAGTCTCACTTCCCCCCGGTCAAAAGGGCCATCTGAAAAAAGTGTAAAATCCAGAAAGGCAGGACAGGCCATGGAGAACTGGGAGCCTTGTTATGCTGATGGGCGGGATGTAAATTGCCAACAGACACTCGGGAGAAGTGTATGGTGTTTCCTGAAACATCTAAAAAACAAAGCAACAGAGCCTAGGGCACTGCCACTTATGGTCCTATAGCTTAGGGAAATTAAAATCAAAAAGACACAGCCACCCCAAAGTTTGGGACGCCTCCGTTTACAAGAACCTCGTTTACCATACAAGTTCAATATCACAGAAAGTGAAAAATGGATAAAGAACTTGTGGTACTTACGTACAATGCAGTATCACTCAGCAATGAAATCTATGTCATCAGGCCCGTAGCAGCATAATGAGTGGATTCAGGTACGATGATTCTAACTGAAATAAGTCACACAGAAAAACAAACATCATAAGATATCACTAATACACGGAATGTAAACTTGGCTACACAGGAACTGCATTCCAAAACAGAACAGGGTCTCAAATTTAGAAAACCAACTTATGCTTGCTTAAGGGGAAAGGTGAGTTGGGGTGCTGCATAAAACCAGAGATTGAAATGAGCACAGATAAAGTTCCTTAAGCCAAATATGGAATAGACAAGAGCTACTCCTTGCTCAACGAAATGGACTCAACACCGCACATTAAACGCCTAAGAATGTACCTGACTAGTAAGTATCTTAAAAACCTATGGATTGCTATGTCTCCGAAAGAGAATCAAGCATGTGTACAGGGGCATAAACGCAGCAGTGATAGGATTGGAGAGGTTCGGTGAGCAAATGAAGACCCTTTGAAGTCATATTGCATGGTACCCATTCCACGGGTCTGAACTCTCCAGGTTTAAGGTATTCTTCCTTCAGCTAAAACATGCATGTGGAACCCAAGTATGATCAACCATGTGAACGGGAGACGTGTTCAAATATGTCTCAGTTTTCCTCCCCTGGTACTCGGGTGCAACATTCCAGACGCTTTACTAACACTCTCCCCACTTGGAGAGTCAGCGCCTTTAACCTCCTGTTTGGCCCAGTTTGCAATTTCTGCGGAAGATGAACAGGAATAGCGAGAACCAATGAGAGACTAGCTGGAGGTGTCTGGACGGGCAAATTTAACTCTCATTTCCCACCAGGAAAAGGAAATAACCAAAGGCTCAGCGTGCCGTGCCGGAACCAGATTAGGGCCTGAAGCCATCCTGCGGTGTTGCGGCCAGGTCACAAGAAAGCAAGTTGAAGAAAGGAGCTCAGGGGCACTGTAATTCACAAACCTGCAGAGTTATAAATGACAGCTATCGTCCAAAAATAGACTGAAGTAAGGCTGCCAAGAGGACTTGAAAGCGTGGCAGAATTGCAGGAAACCGATTTCAGGAGGTAGACTGGAATTGCATTGAAAGCATAGGAAAAGAGGCAGAACGTCCACAATGATGCACTTGGCCACAAAGGGCGTATGCGTTTTTTCCTGAATATATTCAGGAAAAAACGCATACGCCCTTTTTGGCCAACCAAGCAAGCTTGCAAAGGAAATCTGCACTACAATGAAGTCTCACTTCCCCCCGGTCAAAAGGGCCATCTGAAAAAAGTGTAAAATCCAGAAAGGCAGGACAGGCCATGGAGAACTGGGAGCCTTGTTATGCTGATGGGCGGGATGTAAATTGCCAACAGACACTCCGGAGAAGTGTATGGTGTTTCCTGAAACATCTAAAAAACAAAGCAACAGAGCCTAGGGCACTGCCACTTATGGTCCTATAGCTTAGGGAAATTAAAATCAGAAAGACACAGCCACCCCAAAGTTTGGGACACCTCTGTTTACAAGAACCTCATTTACAGTACAAGTTCAACATCGCAGAAAGTGAAAAATGGATAAAGAAGTTGTGGTATTTACTTACAAAGCAATATCACTCAGCAATGAAATCTATGTCATCAGGCCCTTAGCATCACAATGAGTGGATTCAGGTATGATGATTCT
Organism: Delphinus delphis; assembly: GCF_949987515.2. Lineage (NCBI taxonomy): Eukaryota > Metazoa > Chordata > Mammalia > Artiodactyla > Delphinidae > Delphinus > Delphinus delphis. Next base: position 368,878 of record NW_027192815.1, read on the forward strand.
AACTGAAATAAGTCACACAGAAAAAGAAACATCATAAGATATCAGTAACACACGGAATGTAAACTTGGCTACACAGGAACTGAATTACAGAACAGAACAGGGTCTCAAATTTAGAAAACCAACTTATGCTTGCTTAAGGGTAAAGGTGAGTTGGGGTGCTGCATAAAACCAGAGATTGAAATGAGCACAGATAAAGTTCCTTAAGCCAAATATGGAATAGACAAGAGCTACTCCTTGCTCAACGAAATGGACTCAACACTGCATATTAAACGCCTAAGAATGTACCTGACTAGTAAGTATCTTAAAACCTATGGATTGCTATGTCTCCGAAAGAGAATCAAGCATGTGTACAGGGGCATAAACGCAGCAGTGATAGTATTGGAGAGGTTCGGTGAGCAAATGAAGACCCTTTGAAGTCATATTGCATGGTACCCATTACACGGGTCTTAACTCTCCAGGTTTAAGGTATTCTTCCTTCAGCTAAAACATGCATGTGGAACCCAAGTATGATCAACCATGTGATCGGGAGACGTGTTCAAATATGTCTCAGTTTTCCTCCCCTGGTACTCGGGTGCAACATTCCAGACGCTTTACTAACACTCTCCCCACTTGGAGAGTCAGTCCCTTTAACCTCCTCTTTGGCCCAGTTTGCAATTTCTGCGGAAGATGAACAGGAATAGCGAGAACCAATGAGAGGCTAGCTGGAGGTGTCTGGACGGGCAAATTTAACTCTCATTTCCCACCAGGAAGACGAATTAACCAAAGGCTCAGCGTGCCGTGCCGGAACCATATTAGGGCCTGAAACCATCCTGTGGTGTTGCGGCCAGCTCAAAAGAAAGCGAGTTGAAGAAAGGAGCTCAGGGGCACTGTAATTCACAAACCTGCAGAGTTATAAATGACAGCTATCGTCCAAAAATAGACTGCAGTAAGGCTGCCAAGAGGACTTGAAAGCACGGCAGAATTGAAGGAAACCGATTTCAGGAGGTAGACTGGAATTGCATTGAAAGCATAGGAAAAGAGGCAGAACGTCCACAATGATGCACTTGGCCAAAAAGGGCGTATGCGTTTTTTCCTGAATATATTCAGGAAAAAACGCATACGCCCTTTTTGGCCAACCAAGCAAGCTTGCAAAGGAAATCTGCACTACAATGAAGTCTCACTTCCCCCCGGTCAAAAGGGCCATCTGAAAAAAGTGTAAAATCCAGAAAGGCAGGACAGGCCATGGAGAACTGGGAGCCTTGTTATGCTGATGGGCGGGATGTAAATTGCCAACAGACACTCGGGAGAAGTGTATGGTGTTTCCTGAAACATCTAAAAAACAAAGCAACAGAGCCTAGGGCACTGCCACTTATGGTCCTATAGCTTAGGGAAATTAAAATCAAAAAGACACAGCCACCCCAAAGTTTGGGACGCCTCTGTTTACAAGAACCTCGTTTACAGTACAAGTTCAACATCGCAGAAAGTGAAAAATGGATAAAGAAGTTGTGGTATTTACTTACAAAGCAATATCACTCAGCAATGAAATCTATGTCATCAGGCCCTTAGCATCACAATGAGTGGATTCAGGTATGATGATTCTAACTGAAATAAGTCACACAGAAAAAGAACCATCATAAGATATCAGTAATACACGGAATGGAAATTTGGCTACACAGGAACTGAATTACAGAACAGAACAGGGTCTCAAATTTAGAAAACCAACTTATGCTTGCTTAAGGGTAAAGGTGAGTTGGGGTGCTGCATAAAACCAGAGATTGAAATGAGCACAGATAAAGTTCCTTAAGTCAAATATGGAATAGACAAGAGCTACGCCTTGCTCAACGAAATGGACTCAACACCGCATATTAAACGCCTAAGAATGTACCTGACTAGTAAGTATCGTAAAACCTATGGATTGCTATGTCTCCAAAAGAGAATCAAGCATGTGTACAGGGGCATAAACGCAGCAGTGATAGGATTGGAGAGGTTCGGTGAGCAAATGAAGACCCTTTGAAGTCATATTGCATAGTACCCATTCCACGGGTTTCAACTACCCAGGTTTAAGGTATTCTTCCTTCAGCTAAAACATGCATGTGGAACCCAGAGTATGATCAACCATGTGAACGGGAGACGTGTTCAAATATGTCTCAGTTTTCCTCCCCTGGTACTCGGGTGCAACATTCCAGACGCTTTACTAACACTCTTCCGACTTGGAGAGTCAGTCCCTTTAACCTCCTATTTGGCCCAGGTTGCAATTTCTGCGGAAGATGAACAGGAATAGCGAGAACCAATGAGAGGCTAGCTGGAGGTGTCTGGACGGGCAAATTTAACTCTCATTTCCCACCAGGAAGACGAATTAACCAAAGGCTCAGCGTGCCGTGCCGGAACCATATTAGGGCCTGAAACCATCCTGCGGTGTTGCGGCCAGCTCAAAAGAAAGCGAGTTGAAGAAAGGAGCTCAGGGGCACTGTAATTCACAAACCTGCAGAGTTATGAATGACAGCTATCGTCCAAAAATAGACTGAAGTAAGGCTGCCAAGAGGACTTGAAAGCAGGGCAGAATTGCAGGAAACCGATTTCAGGAGGTAGACTGGAATTGCATTGAAAGCATAGGAAAAGAGGCAGTACGTCCACAATGATGCACTTGGCCAAAAAGGGCATATGCGTTTTTTCCTGAATATATTCAGGAAAAAACGCATACGCCCTTTTTGGCCAACCAAGCAAGCTTGCAAAGGAAATCTGCACTACAATGAAGTCTCACTTCCCCCCGGGCAAAAGGGCCACCTGAAAAAACTGTAAAATCCAGAAAGGCAGGACAGGCCATGGAGAACTGGGAGCCTTGTTATGCTGATGGGCGGGATGTAAATTGCCAACAACCACTCGGGAGAAGTGTATGGTGCTTCCTGAAACATCTAAAAAACAAAGCAACAGAGCCTAGGGCACTGCCACTTATGGTCCTATAGCTTAGGGAAATTAAAATCAAAAAGACACAGCCACCCCAAAGTTTGGGACGCCTCCGTTTACAAGAACCTCGTTTACCATACAAGTTCAATATCACAGAAAGTGAAAAATGGATAAAGAACTTGTGGTACTTACGTACAATGCAGTATCACTCAGCAATGAAATCTATGTCATCAGGCCCGTAGCAGCATAATGAGTGGATTCAGGTACGATGATTCTAACTGAAATAAGTCACACAGAAAAAGAAACATCATAAGATATCACTAATACACGGAATGTAAACTTGGCTACACAGGAACGGCATTCCAAAACAGAACAGGGTCTCAAATTTAGAAAACCAACTTATGCTTGCTTAAGGGTAAAGGTGAGTTGGGGTGCTGCATAAAACCAGAGATTGAAATGAGCACAGATAAAGTTCCTTAAGCCAAATATGGAATAGACAAGAGCTACTCCTTGCTCAACGAAATGGACTCAACACCCCATATTAAACGCCTAAGAATGTACCTGAGTAGTAAGTATCGGAAAACCTATGGATTGCTATGTCTCCAAAAGAGAATCAAGCATGTGTACAGGGGCATAAACGCAGCAGTGATAGGATTGGAGAGGTTCGGTGAGCAAATGAAGACCCTTTGAAGTCATATTGCATGGTACGCATTACACGGGTCTCAACTCTCCAGGTTTAAGGTATTCTTCCTTCAGCTAAAACATGCATGTGGAACCTAGAGTATGATCAACCATGTGATCGGGAGACGTGTTCAAATATGTCTCAGTTTTCCTCCCCTGGTACTCGGTTGCAACATTCCAGACGCTTTACTAACACTCTTCCGACTTGGAGAGTCAGTCCCTTTAACCTCCTGTTTGGCCCAGTTTGCAATTTCTGCGGAAGATGAACAGGAATAGCGAGAACCAATGAGAGACTAGCTGGAGGTGTCTGGACGGGCAAATTTAACTCTCATTTCTCACCAGGAAGAGGAATTAACCAAAGGCTCAGCGTGCCGTGCCAGAACCAGATTAGGGCCTGAAGCCATCCTGCGGTGTTGCGGCCAGGTCACAAGAAAGCGAGTTGAAGAAAGGAGCTCAGGGGCACTGTAATTCACAAACCTGCAGAGTTATAAATGACAGCTATCGTCCAAAAATAGAATGAAGTAAGGCTGCCAAGAGGACTTGAAAGCGGGGCAGAATTGCAGGAAACCGATTTCAGGAGGTAGACTGGAATTGCATTGAAAGCATAGGAAAAGAGGCAGAACGTCCACAATGATGCACTTGGCCAAAAAGGGCGTATGCGTTTTTTCCTGAATATATTCAGGAAAAAACGCATACGCCCTTTTTGGCCAACCAAGCAAGCTTGCAAAGGAAATCTGCACTACAATGAAGTCTCACTTCCCCCCGGTCAAAAGGGCCATCTGAAAAAAGTGTAAAATCCAGAAAGGCAGGACAGGCCATGGACAACTGGGAGCCTTGTTATGCTGATGGGCGGGATGTAAATTGCCAACAGACACTCGGGAGAAGTGTATGGTGTTTCCTGAAACATCTAAAAAACAAAGCAACAGAGCCTAGAGCACTGCCACTTATGGTCCTATAGCTTAGGGAAATTAAAATCAAAAAGACACAGCCACCCCAAACTTTCGAACGGCTCTGTTTACAAGAACCTCGTTTACAGTACAAGTTCAACATCGCAGAAACTGAAAAATGGATAAAGAAGTTGTGGTATTTACTTACAAAGCAATATCACTCAGCAATGAAATCTGTGTCATCAGGCCCGTAGCAGCACAATGAGTGGATTCAGGTATGATGATTCTAACTGAAATAAGTCACACAGAAAAGAAACATCATAAGATATCAGTAATACACGGAATGTAAACTTGGCTACACAGGAACTGAATTACAGAACAGAACAGGGTCTCAAATTTAGAAAACCAACTTATGCTTGCTTAAGGGTAAAGGTGAGTTGGGGTGCTGCATAAAACCAGAGATTGAAATGAGCACAGATAAAGTTCCTTAAGTCAAATATGGAATAGACAAGAGCTACTCCTTGCTCAACGAAATGGACTCAACACCCCATATTAAACGCCTAAGAATGTACCTGAGTAGTAAGTATCGGAAAACCTATGGATTGCTATGTCTTCAAAAGAGAATCAAGCATGTGTACAGGGGCATAAACGCAGCAGTGATAGGATTGGAGAGGTTCGGTGAGCAAATGAAGACCCTTTGAAGTCATATTGCATGGTACGCATTACACGGGTCTCAACTCTCCAGGTTTAAGGTATTCTTCCTTCAGCTAAAACATGCATGTGGAACCTAGAGTATGATCAACCATGTGATCGGGAGACGTGTTCAAATATGTCTCAGTTTTCCTCCCCTGGTACTCGGTTGCAACATTCCAGACGCTTTACTAACACTCTTCCGACTTGGAGAGTCAGTCCCTTTAACCTCCTGTTTGGCCCAGTTTGCAATTTCTGCGGAAGATGAACAGGAATAGCGAGAACCAATGAGAGACTAGCTGGAGGTGTCTGGACGGGCAAATTTAACTCTCATTTCTCACCAGGAAGAGGAATTAACCAAAGGCTCAGCGTGCCGTGCCAGAACCAGATTAGGGCCTGAAGCCATCCTGCGGTGTTGCGGCCAGGTCACAAGAAAGCGAGTTGAAGAAAGGAGCTCAGGGGCACTGTAATTCACAAACCTGCAGAGTTATAAATGACAGCTATCGTCCAAAAATAGAATGAAGTAAGGCTGCCAAGAGGACTTGAAAGCGGGGCAGAATTGCAGGAAACCGATTTCAGGAGGTAGACTGGAATTGCATTGAAAGCATAGGAAAAGAGGCAGAACGTCCACAATGATGCACTTGGCCAAAAAGGGCGTATGCGTTTTTTCCTGAATATATTCAGGAAAAAACGCATACACACTTTTTGGCCAACCAAGCAAGCTTGCAAAGGAAATCTGCACTACAATGAAGTCTCACTTCCCCCCGGTCAAAAGGGCCATCTGAAAAAAGTGTAAAATCCAGAAAGGCAGGACAGGCCATGGAGAACTGGGAGCCTTGTTATGCTGATGGGTGGGATGTAAATTGCCAACAACCACTCGGGAGAAGTGTATGGTGTTTCCTGAAACATGTAAAAAACAAAGCAACAGAACCTAGGGCACTTCCACTTATGGTCCTATAGCTTAGGGAAATTAAAATCAAAAAGACACAGCCACCCCAAAGTTTGGGACGCCTCCGTTTACAAGAAGTCGTTTACCATACAAGTTCAATATCACAGAAAGTGAAAAATGGATAAAGAACTTGTGGTACTTACGTACAATGCAGTATCACTCAGCAATGAAATCTATGTCATCAGGCCCGTAGCAGCATAATGAGTGGATTAAGGTACGATGATTCTAACTGAAATAAGTCACACAGAAAAAGAAACATCATAAGATATCAGTAATACACGGAATGTAAACTTGGCTACACAGGAATTGCATTCCAAAACAGAACAGGGTCTCAAATTTAGAAAACCAACTTATGCTTTCTTAAGGGGAAAGGTGAGTTGGGGTGCTGCATAAAACCAGAGATTGAAATGAGCACAGATAAAGTTCCTTAAGCCAAATATGGAATAGACAAGAGCTACTCCTTGCTCAACGAAATGGACTCAACACCCCATATTAAACGCCTAAGAATGTACCTGACTAGTAAGTATCTTAAAACCTATGGATTGCTATGTCTCCAAAAGAGAATCAAGCGTGTGTACAGGGGCATAAACGCAGCAGTGATAGGATTGGAGAGGTTCGGTGAGCAAATGAAGACCCTTTGAAGTCATATTGCATGGTACCCATTCCACGGGTCTCAACTCTCCAGGTTTAAGGTATTCTTCCTTCAGCTAAAACATGCATGTGGAACCCAGAGAATGATCAACCATGTGAACGGGAGACGTGTTCAAATATGTCTCAGTTTTCCTCCCCTGGTACTCGGGTGCAACATTCCAGACGCTTTACTAACACTCTCCCCACTTGGAGAGTCAGCGCCTTTAACCTCCTGTTTGGCCCAGTTTGCAATTTCTGCGGAAGATGAACAGGAATAGCGAGAACCAATGAGAGACTAGCTGGAGGTGTCTGGACGGGCAAATTTAACTCTCATTTCCCATCAGGAAGAGGAAATAACCAAAGGCTCAGCGTGCCGTGCCGGAACCAGATTAGGGCCTGAAGCCATCCTGCGGAGTTGCGGCCAGGTCACAAGAAAGCAAGTTGAAGAAAGGAGCTCAGGGGCACTGTAATTCACAAACCTGCAGAGTTATAAATGACAGCTATCGTCCAAAAATAGACTGAAGTAAGGCTGCCAAGAGGACTTGAAAGCGGGGCAGAATTGCAGGAAACCGATTTCAGGAGGTAGACTGGAATTGCATTGAAAGCATAGGAAAAGAGGCAGAACGTCCACAATGATGCACTTGGCCAAAAATGGCGTATGCGTTTTTTCCTGAATATATTCAGGAAAAAACACATACGCCCTTTTTGGCCAACCAAGCAAGCTTGCGAAGGAAATCTGCACTACAATGAAGTCTCACTTCCCCCTGGTCAAAAGGGCCATCTGAAAAAAGTGTAAAATCCAGAAAGGCAAGACAGGCCATGGAGAACTGGGAGCCTTGTTATGCTGATGGGCGGGATGTAAATTGCCAACAACCACTCGGGAGAAGTGTATGGTGTTTCCTGAAACATCTAAAAAACAAAGCAACAGAACCTAGGGCACTTCCACTTATGGTCCTATAGCTTAGGGAAATTAAAATCAAAAAGACACAGCCACCCCAAAGTTTGGAACGGCTCTGTTTACAAGAACCTCGTTTACAGTACAAGTTCAACATCGCAGAAAGTGAAAAATGGATAAAGAAGTTGTGGTATTTACTTACAAAGCAATATCACTCAGCAATGAAATCTGTGTCATCAGGCCCTTAGCAGCACAATGAGTGGATTCAGGTATGATGATTCTAACTGAAATAAGTCACACAGAAAAAGAAACATCATAAGATATCAGTAATACACGGAATGTAAACTTGGCTACACAGGAACTGAATTACAGAACAGAACAGGGTCTCAAATTTAGAAAACCAACTTATGCTTGCTTAAGGGTAAAGGTGAGTTGGGGTGCTGCATAAAACCAGAGATTGAAATGAGCACAGATAAAGTTCCTTAAGCCAAATATGGAATAGACAAGAGCTACTCCTTGCTCAACGAAATGGACTCAACACCCCATATTAAACGCCTAAGAATGTACCTGACTAGTAAGTATCTTAAAACCTATGGATTGCTATGTCTCCGAAGGGGAATCAAGCATGTGTACAGGGGCATAAACGCAGCAGTGATAGGATTGGAGAGGTTCGGTGAGCAAATGAAGACCCTTTGAAGTCATATTGCATGGTACCCATTACACGGGTCTTAACTCTCCAGGTTTAAGGTATTCTTCCTTCAGCTAAAACATGCATGTGGAACCCAGGTATGATCAACCATGTGAACGGGAGACGTGTTCAAATATGTCTCAGTTTTCCTCCCCTGGTACTCGGGTGCAACATTCCAGACGCTTTACTAACACTCTCCCCACTTGGAGAGTCAGCGCCTTTAACCTCCTGTTTGGCCCAGTTTGCAATTTCTGCGGAAGATGAACAGGAATAGCGAGAACCAATGAGAGACTAGCTGGAGGTGTCTGGACGGGCAAATTTAACTCTCATTTCCCACCAGGAAGAGGAAATAACCAAAGGCTCAGCATGCCGGGCCGGAACCAGATTAGGGCCTGAAGCCATCCTGCGGTGTTGCGGCCAGTTCACAAGAAAGCAAGTTGAAGAAAGGAGCTCAGGGGCACTGTAATTCACAAACCTGCAGAGTTATAAATGACAGCTATCGTCCAAAAATAGACTGAAGTAAGGCTGCCAAGAGGACTTGAAAGCGGGGCAGAATTGAAGGAAACCGATTTCAGGAGGTAGACTGGAATTGCATTGAAAGCATAGGAAAAGAGGCAGAACGTCCACAATGATGCACTTGGCCAAAAAGGGCGTATGCGTTTTTTCCTGAATATATTCAGGAAAAAACGCATACGCCCTTTTTGGCCAACCAAGCAAGCTTGCAAAGGAAATCTGCACTAAAATGAAGTTTCACTTCCCCCCCCGGTCAAAAGGGCCATCTGAAAAAAGTGTAAAATCCAGAAAGGCAGGACAGGCCATGGAGAACTGGGAGCCTTGTTATGCTGATGGGCGGGATGTAAATTGCCAACAACCACTCGGGAGAAGTGTATGGTGTTTCCTGAAACATCTAAAAAACAAAGCAACAGAACCTAGGGCACTTCCACTTATGGTCCTATAGCTTAGGGAAATTAAAATCAAAAAGACACAGCCACCCCAAAGTTTGGAACGGCTCTGTTTACAAGAACCTCGTTTACAGTACAAGTTCAACATCGCAGAAAGTGAAAAATGGATAAAGAAGTTGTGGTATTTACTTACAAAGCAATATCACTCAGCAATGAAATCTGTGTCATCAGGCCCTTAGCAGCACAATGAGTGGATTCAGGTATGATGATTCAAACTGAAGTAAGTCACACAGAAAAAGAAACATCATAAGATATCAGTAATACACGGAATGTAAACTTGGCTACACAGGAACTGAATTACAGAACAGAACAGGGTCTCAAATTTAGAAAACCAACTTATTCTTGCTTAAGAGTAAAGGTGAGTGGGGGTGCTGCATAAAACCAGAGATTGAAATGAGCACAGATAAAGTTCCTTAAGCCAAATATGGAATAGACAAGAGCTACTCCTTGCTCAACGAAATGGACTCAACACCCCATATTAAACGCCTAAGAATGTACCTGACTAGTAAGTATCTTAAAACCTATGGATTGCTATGTCTCCGAAAGAGAATCAAGCATGTGTACAGGGGCATAAATGCAGCAGTGATAGGATTGGAGAGGTTCGGTGAGCAAATGAAGACCCTTTGAAGTCATATTGCATGGTACCCATTCCAGGGGTTTCAACTACCCAGGTTTAAGGTATTCTTCCTTCAGCTAAAACATGCATGTGGAACCCAAGTATGATCAACCATGTGAACGGGAGACGTGTTCAAATATGTCTCAGTTTTCCTCCCCTGGTACTCGGGTGCAACATTCCAGACGCTTTACTAAAACTCTCCCCACTTGGAGAGTCAGCGCCTTTAACCTCCTGTTTGGCCCAGTTTGCAATTTCTGCGGAAGATGAACAGGAATAGCGAGAACCAATGAGAGGCTAGCTGGAGGTGTCTGGACGGGCAAATTATTCCTGAATATATTCAGGAAAAAACGCATACGCACTTTTTGGCCAACCAAGCAAGCTTGCAAAGGAAATCTGCACTACAATGAAGTCTCACTTCCCCCCGGTCAAAAGGGCCATCTGAAAAAAGTGTAAAATCCAGAAAGGCAGGACAAGCCAAGGACAACTGGGAGCCTTGTTATGCTGATGGGCGGGATGTAAATTGCCAACAGACACTCGGGAGAAGTGTATGGTGTTTCCTGAAACATCTAAAAAACAAAGCAACAGAGCCTAGGGCACAGCCACTTATGGTCCTATAGCTTAGGGAAATTAAAATCAAAAAGACACAGCCACCCCAAGTTTGGGACGCCTCTGTTTACAAGAACCTCGTTTACAGTACAAGTTCAACATCGCAGAAAGTGAAAAATGGATAAAGAAGTTGTGGTATTTACTTACAGAGCAATATCACTCAGCAATGAAATCTATGTCATCAGGCCCTTAGCATCACAATGAGTGGATTCAGGTATGATGATTCTAACTGAAATAAGTCACACAGAAAAAGAAACATCATAAGATATCAGTAATACACGGAATGTAAACTTGGCTACACAGGAACTGAATTACAGAACAGAACAGGGTCTCAAATTTAGAAAAACAACTTATGCTTGCTTAAGGGTAAAGGTGAGTTGGGGTGCTGCATAAAACCAGAGATTGAAATGAGCACAGATAAAGTTCCTTAAGTCAAATATGGAATAGAAAAGAGCTACTCCTTGCTCAACGAAATGGACTCAACACCGCATATTAAAAGCCTAAGAATGTACCTGACTAGTAAGTATCGTAAAACCTATGGATTGCTATGTCTCCAAAAGAGAATCAAGCATGTGTACAGGGGCATAAACGCAGCAGTGATAGGATTGGAGAGGTTCGGTGAGCAAATGAAGACCCTTTGAAGTCATATTGCATGGTACCCATTACACGGGTCTCAACTCTCCAGGTTTAAGGTATTCTTCCTTCAGCTAAAACATGCATGTGGAACCCAAGTATGATCAACCATGTGAACGGGAGACGTGTTCAAATATGTCTCAGTTTTCCTCCCCTGGTACTCGGGTGCAACATTCCAGACGCTTTACTAACACTCTCCCCACTTGGAGAGTCAGCGCCTTTAACCTCCTGTTTGGCCCAGTTTGCAATTTCTGCGGAAGATGAACAGGAATACTGAGAACCAATGAGAGGCTAGCTGTAGGTGTCTGGACGGGCAAATTTAACTCTCATTTCCCACCAGGAAGAGGGAATAACCAAAGGCTCAGCGTGCCGTACCGGAACCAGATTAGGGCCTGAAGCCATCCTGCGGTGTTGCGGCCAGCTCAAAAGAAAGCGAGTTGAAGAAAGGAGCTCAGGGGCACTGTAATTCACAAACCTGCAGAGTTATAAATGACAGCTATCGTCCAAAAATAGACTGAAGTAAGGCTGCCAAGAGGACTTGAAAGCGGGGCAGAATTGCAGGAAACCGATTTCAGGAGGTAGACTGGAATTGCATTGAAAGCATAGGAAAAGAGGCAGAACGTCCACAATGATGCACTTGGCCAAAAAGGGCGTATGCGTTTTTTCCTGAATATATTCAGGAAAAAACGCATACGCCCTTTTTGGCCAACCAAGCAATCTTGCAAAGGAAAGCTGCACTACAATGAAGTCTCACTTCCCCCCGGTCAAAAGGGCCATCTGAAAAAAGTGTAAAATCCAGAAAGGCAGGACAGGCCATGGAGAACTGGGAGCCTTGTTATGCTGATGGGCGGGATGTAAATTGCCAACAACCACTCGGGAGAAGTGTATGGTGTTTCCTGAAACATCTAAAAAACAAAGCAACAGAGCCTAGGGCACTTCCACTTATGGTCCTATAGCTTAGGGAAATTAAAATCAAAAAGACACAGCCACCCCAAAGTTTGGAACGGCTCTGTTTACAAGAACCTCGTTTACAGTACAAGTTCAACATCGCAGAAAGTGAAAAATGGATAAAGAACTTGTGGTACTTAAGTACAATGCAGTATCACTCAGCAATGAAATCTATGTCATCAGGCCCGTAGCAGCATAATGAGTAGATTCAGGTACGATGATTCTAACTGAAATAAGTCACACAGAAAAAGAAACATCATAAGATATCACTAATACACGGAATGTAAACTTGGCTACACAGGAACTGAATTCCAAAACAGAAAAGATTCTCAAATTTAGAAAACCAACTTATGCTTGCTTAAGGGGAAAGGTGAGTTGGGTTGCTGCATAAAACCAGAGATTGAAATGAGCACAGATAAAGTTCCTTAAGCCAAATATGGAATAGACAAGAGCTACTCCTTGCTCAACGAAATGGACTCAACACCCCATATTAAACGCCTAAGAATGTACCTGACTAGTAAGTATCTTAAAACCTATGGATTGCTATGTCTCCGAAAGAGAATCAAGCATGTGTACAGGGGCATAAACGCAGCAGTGATAGGATTGGAGAGGTTCGGTGAGCAAATGAAGACCCTTTGAAGTCATATTGCATGGTACCCATTTCACGGGTTTCAACTACCCAGGTTTTAGGTATTCTTCCTTCAGCTAAAACATGCATGTGAACCCAAGTATGATCAACCATGTGAACGGGAGACGTGTTCAAATATGTCTCAGTTTTCCTCCCCTGGTACTCGGGTGCAACATTTCAGACGCTTTACTAACACTCTCCCCACTTGGAGAGTCAGCGCCTTTAACCTCCTGTTTGGCCCAGTTTGCAATTTCTGCGGAAGATGAACAGGAATAGCGAGAACCAATGAGAGGCTAGCTGGAGGTGTCTGGACGGGCAAATTTAACTCTCATTTCCCACCAGGAAGAGGAAATAACCAAAGGCTCAGCGTGCCGTACCGGTACCAGATTAGGGCCTGAAGCCATCCTGCGGTGTTGCGGCCAGCTCAAAAGAAAGCAAGTTGAAGAAAGGAGCTCAGGGGCACTGTAATTCACAAACCTGCAGAGTTATAAATGACAGATATCGTCCAAAAATAGACTGAAGTAAGGCTGCCAAGAGGACTTGAAAGCGGGGCAGAATTGCAGGAAACCGATTTCAGGAGGTAGACTGGAATTGCATTGAAAGCATAGGAAAAGAGGCAGAACGTCCACAATGATGCACTTGGCCAAAAAGGGCGTATGCGTTTTTTCCTGAATATATTCAGGAAAAAACGCATACGCCCTTTTTGGCCAACCAAGCAAGCTTGCAAAGGAAATCTGCACTAAAATGAAGTTTCACTTCCCCCCCCGGTCAAAAGGGCCATCTGAAAAAAGTGTAAAATCCAGAAAGGCAGGACAGGCCATGGAGAACTGGGAGCCTTGTTATGCTGATGGGCGGGATGTAAATTGCCAACAACCACTCGGGAGAAGTGTATGGTGTTTCCTGAAACATCTAAAAAACAAAGCAACAGAACCTAGGGCACTTCCACTTATGGTCCTATAGCTTAGGGAAATTAAAATCAAAAAGACACAGCCACCCCAAAGTTTGGAACGGCTCTGTTTACAAGAACCTCGTTTACAGTACAAGTTCAACATCGCAGAAAGTGAAAAATGGATAAAGAAGTTGTGGTATTTACTTACAAAGCAATATCACTCAGCAATGAAATCTGTGTCATCAGGCCCTTAGCAGCACAATGAGTGGATTCAGGTATGATGATTCAAACTGAAGTAAGTCACACAGAAAAAGAAACATCATAAGATATCAGTAATACACGGAATGTAAACTTGGCTACACAGGAACTGAATTACAGAACAGAACAGGGTCTCAAATTTAGAAAACCAACTTATTCTTGCTTAAGAGTAAAGGTGAGTGGGGGTGCTGCATAAAACCAGAGATTGAAATGAGCACAGATAAAGTTCCTTAAGCCAAATATGGAATAGACAAGAGCTACTCCTTGCTCAACGAAATGGACTCAACACCCCATATTAAACGCCTAAGAATGTACCTGACTAGTAAGTATCTTAAAACCTATGGATTGCTATGTCTCCGAAAGAGAATCAAGCATGTGTACAGGGGCATAAATGCAGCAGTGATAGGATTGGAGAGGTTCGGTGAGCAAATGAAGACCCTTTGAAGTCATATTGCATGGTACCCATTCCAGGGGTTTCAACTACCCAGGTTTAAGGTATTCTTCCTTCAGCTAAAACATGCATGTGGAACCCAAGTATGATCAACCATGTGAACGGGAGACGTGTTCAAATATGTCTCAGTTTTCCTCCCCTGGTACTCGGGTGCAACATTCCAGACGCTTTACTAAAACTCTCCCCACTTGGAGAGTCAGCGCCTTTAACCTCCTGTTTGGCCCAGTTTGCAATTTCTGCGGAAGATGAACAGGAATAGCGAGAACCAATGAGAGGCTAGCTGGAGGTGTCTGGACGGGCAAATTATTCCTGAATATATTCAGGAAAAAACGCATACGCACTTTTTGGCCAACCAAGCAAGCTTGCAAAGGAAATCTGCACTACAATGAAGTCTCACTTCCCCCCGGTCAAAAGGGCCATCTGAAAAAAGTGTAAAATCCAGAAAGGCAGGACAAGCCAAGGACAACTGGGAGCCTTGTTATGCTGATGGGCGGGATGTAAATTGCCAACAGACACTCGGGAGAAGTGTATGGTGTTTCCTGAAACATCTAAAAAACAAAGCAACAGAGCCTAGGGCACAGCCACTTATGGTCCTATAGCTTAGGGAAATTAAAATCAAAAAGACACAGCCACCCCAAGTTTGGGACGCCTCTGTTTACAAGAACCTCGTTTACAGTACAAGTTCAACATCGCAGAAAGTGAAAAATGGATAAAGAAGTTGTGGTATTTACTTACAGAGCAATATCACTCAGCAATGAAATCTATGTCATCAGGCCCTTAGCATCACAATGAGTGGATTCAGGTATGATGATTCTAACTGAAATAAGTCACACAGAAAAAGAAACATCATAAGATATCAGTAATACACGGAATGTAAACTTGGCTACACAGGAACTGAATTACAGAACAGAACAGGGTCTCAAATTTAGAAAAACAACTTATGCTTGCTTAAGGGTAAAGGTGAGTTGGGGTGCTGCATAAAACCAGAGATTGAAATGAGCACAGATAAAGTTCCTTAAGTCAAATATGGAATAGAAAAGAGCTACTCCTTGCTCAACGAAATGGACTCAACACCGCATATTAAAAGCCTAAGAATGTACCTGACTAGTAAGTATCGTAAAACCTATGGATTGCTATGTCTCCAAAAGAGAATCAAGCATGTGTACAGGGGCATAAACGCAGCAGTGATAGGATTGGAGAGGTTCGGTGAGCAAATGAAGACCCTTTGAAGTCATATTGCATGGTACCCATTACACGGGTCTCAACTCTCCAGGTTTAAGGTATTCTTCCTTCAGCTAAAACATGCATGTGGAACCCAAGTATGATCAACCATGTGAACGGGAGACGTGTTCAAATATGTCTCAGTTTTCCTCCCCTGGTACTCGGGTGCAACATTCCAGACGCTTTACTAACACTCTCCCCACTTGGAGAGTCAGCGCCTTTAACCTCCTGTTTGGCCCAGTTTGCAATTTCTGCGGAAGATGAACAGGAATACTGAGAACCAATGAGAGGCTAGCTGTAGGTGTCTGGACGGGCAAATTTAACTCTCATTTCCCACCAGGAAGAGGGAATAACCAAAGGCTCAGCGTGCCGTACCGGAACCAGATTAGGGCCTGAAGCCATCCTGCGGTGTTGCGGCCAGCTCAAAAGAAAGCGAGTTGAAGAAAGGAGCTCAGGGGCACTGTAATTCACAAACCTGCAGAGTTATAAATGACAGCTATCGTCCAAAAATAGACTGAAGTAAGGCTGCCAAGAGGACTTGAAAGCGGGGCAGAATTGCAGGAAACCGATTTCAGGAGGTAGACTGGAATTGCATTGAAAGCATAGGAAAAGAGGCAGAACGTCCACAATGATGCACTTGGCCAAAAAGGGCGTATGCGTTTTTTCCTGAATATATTCAGGAAAAAACGCATACGCCCTTTTTGGCCAACCAAGCAATCTTGCAAAGGAAAGCTGCACTACAATGAAGTCTCACTTCCCCCCGGTCAAAAGGGCCATCTGAAAAAAGTGTAAAATCCAGAAAGGCAGGACAGGCCATGGAGAACTGGGAGCCTTGTTATGCTGATGGGCGGGATGTAAATTGCCAACAACCACTCGGGAGAAGTGTATGGTGTTTCCTGAAACATCTAAAAAACAAAGCAACAGAGCCTAGGGCACTTCCACTTATGGTCCTATAGCTTAGGGAAATTAAAATCAAAAAGACACAGCCACCCCAAAGTTTGGAACGGCTCTGTTTACAAGAACCTCGTTTACAGTACAAGTTCAACATCGCAGAAAGTGAAAAATGGATAAAGAACTTGTGGTACTTAAGTACAATGCAGTATCACTCAGCAATGAAATCTATGTCATCAGGCCCGTAGCAGCATAATGAGTAGATTCAGGTACGATGATTCTAACTGAAATAAGTCACACAGAAAAAGAAACATCATAAGATATCACTAATACACGGAATGTAAACTTGGCTACACAGGAACTGAATTCCAAAACAGAAAAGATTCTCAAATTTAGAAAACCAACTTATGCTTGCTTAAGGGGAAAGGTGAGTTGGGTTGCTGCATAAAACCAGAGATTGAAATGAGCACAGATAAAGTTCCTTAAGCCAAATATGGAATAGACAAGAGCTACTCCTTGCTCAACGAAATGGACTCAACACCCCATATTAAACGCCTAAGAATGTACCTGACTAGTAAGTATCTTAAAACCTATGGATTGCTATGTCTCCGAAAGAGAATCAAGCATGTGTACAGGGGCATAAACGCAGCAGTGATAGGATTGGAGAGGTTCGGTGAGCAAATGAAGACCCTTTGAAGTCATATTGCATGGTACCCATTTCACGGGTTTCAACTACCCAGGTTTTAGGTATTCTTCCTTCAGCTAAAACATGCATGTGAACCCAAGTATGATCAACCATGTGAACGGGAGACGTGTTCAAATATGTCTCAGTTTTCCTCCCCTGGTACTCGGGTGCAACATTTCAGACGCTTTACTAACACTCTCCCCACTTGGAGAGTCAGCGCCTTTAACCTCCTGTTTGGCCCAGTTTGCAATTTCTGCGGAAGATGAACAGGAATAGCGAGAACCAATGAGAGGCTAGCTGGAGGTGTCTGGACGGGCAAATTTAACTCTCATTTCCCACCAGGAAGAGGAAATAACCAAAGGCTCAGCGTGCCGTACCGGTACCAGATTAGGGCCTGAAGCCATCCTGCGGTGTTGCGGCCAGCTCAAAAGAAAGCAAGTTGAAGAAAGGAGCTCAGGGGCACTGTAATTCACAAACCTGCAGAGTTATAAATGACAGATATCGTCCAAAAATAGACTGAAGTAAGGCTGCCAAGAGGACTTGAAAGCGGGGCAGAATTGCAGGAAACCGATTTCAGGAGGTAGACTGGAATTGCATTGAAAGCATAGGAAAAGAGGCAGAACGTCCACAATGATGCACTTGGCCAAAAAGGGCGTATGCGTTTTTTCCTGAATATATTCAGGAAAAAACGCATACGACCTTTTTGGCCAACCAAGCAAGCTTGCAAAGGAAATCTGCACTACAATGAAGTCTCACTTCCCCCCGGTCAAAAGGGCCATCTGAAATAAGTGTAAAATCCAGAAAGGCAGGACAGGCCATGGAGAACTGGGAGCCTTGTTATGCTGATGGGCGGGATGTAAATTGCCAACAACCACTCGGGAGAAGTGTATGGTGTTTCCTGAAACATCTAAAAAACAAAGCAACAGAACCTAGGGCACTTCCACTTATGGTCCTATAGCTTAGGGAAATTAAAATCAAAAAGACACAGCCACCCCAAAGTTTGGAACGGCTCTGTTTACAAGAACCTCGTTTACAGTACAAGTTCAACATCGCAGAAAGTGAAAAATGGATAAAGAAGTTGTGGTATTTACTTACAAAGCAATATCACTAAGCAATGAAATCTGTGTCATCAGGCCCTTAGCAGCACAATGAGTGGATTCAGGTATGATGATTCTAACTGAAGTAAGTCACACAGAAAAAGAAACATCATAAGATATCAGTAATACACGGAATGTAAACTTGGCTACACAGGAACTGAATTACAGAACAGAACAGGGTCTCAAATTTAGAAAACCAACTTATGCTTGCTTAAGGGTAAAGGTGAGTTGGGGTGCTGCATAAAACCAGAGATTGAAATGAGCACAGATAAAGTTCCTTAAGCCAAATATGGAATAGACAAGAGCTACTCCTTGCTCAACGAAATGGACTCAACACCCCATATTAAACGCCTAAGAATGTACCTGACTAGTAAGTATCTTAAAACCTATGGATTGCTATGTCTCCGAAAGAGAATCAAGCATGTGTACAGGGGCATAAACGCAGCAGTGATAGGATTGGAGAGGTTCGGTGAGCAAATGAAGACCCTTTGAAGTCATATTGCATGGTACCCATTTCACGGGTTTCAACTACCCAGGTTTTAGGTATTCTTCCTTCAGCTAAAACATGCATGTGAACCCAAGTATGATCAACCATGTGAACGGGAGACGTGTTCAAATATGTCTCAGTTTTCCTCCCCTGGTACTCGGGTGCAACATTCCAGACGCTTTACTAACACTCTCCCCACTTGGAGAGTCAGTGCCTTTAACCTCCTGTTTGGCCCAGTTTGCAATTTCTGCGGAAGATGAACAGGAATAGCGAGAACCAATGAGAGGCTAGCTGGAGGTGTCTGGACGGGCAAAATTAACTCTCATTTCCCACCAGGAAGAGGAAATAACCAAAGGCTCAGCATGCCGTACCGGTACCAGATTAGGGCCTGAAGCCATCCTGCGGTGTTGCGGCCAGCTCAAAAGAAAGCAAGTTGAAGAAAGGAGCTCAGGGGCACTGTAATTCACAAACCTGCAGAGTTATAAATGACAGATATCGTCCAAAAATAGACTGAAGTAAGGCTGCCAAGAGGACTTGAAAGCGGGGCAGAATTGCAGGAAACCGATTTCAGGAGGTAGACTGGAATTGCATTGAAAGCATAGGAAAAGAGGCAGAACGTCCACAATGATGCACTTGGCCAAAAAGGGCGTATGCGTTTTTTCCTGAATATATTCAGGAAAAAACGCATACGCCCATTTTGGCCAACCAAGCAAGCTTGCAAAGGAAATCTGCACTACAATGAAGTCTCACTTCCCCCCGGTCAAAAGGGCCATCTGAAATAAGTGTAAAATCCAGAAAGGCAGGACAGGCCATGGAGAACTGGGAGCCTTGTTATGCTGATGGGCGGGATGTAAATTGCCAACAACCACTCGGGAGAAGTGTATGGTGTTTCCTGAAACATCTAAAAAACAAAGCAACAGAACCTAGGGCACTTCCACTTATGGTCCTATAGCTTAGGGAAATTAAAATCAAAAAGACACAGCCACCCCAAAGTTTGGAACGGCTCTGTTTACAAGAACCTCGTTTACAGTACAAGTTCAACATCGCAGAAAGTGAAAAATGGATAAAGAAGTTGTGGTATTTACTTACAAAGCAATATCACTAAGCAATGAAATCTGTGTCATCAGGCCCTTAGCAGCACAATGAGTGGATTCAGGTATGATGATTCTAACTGAAGTAAGTCACACAGAAAAAGAAACATCATAAGATATCAGTAATACACGGAATGTAAACTTGGCTACACAGGAACTGAATTACAGAACAGAACAGGGTCTCAAATTTAGAAAACCAACTTATGCTTGCTTAAGGGTAAAGGTGAGTTGGGGTGCTGCATAAAACCAGAGATTGAAATGAGCACAGATAAAGTTCCTTAAGCCAAATATGGAATAGACAAGAGCTACTCCTTGCTCAACGAAATGGACTCAACACCCCATATTAAACGCCTAAGAATGTACCTGACTAGTAAGTATCTTAAAACCTATGGATTGCTATGTCTCCGAAAGAGAATCAAGCATGTGTACAGGGGCATAAACGCAGCAGTGATAGGATTGGAGAGGTTCGGTGAGCAAATGAAGACCCTTTGAAGTCATATTGCATGGTACCCATTTCACGGGTTTCAACTACCCAGGTTTTAGGTATTCTTCCTTCAGCTAAAACATGCATGTGAACCCAAGTATGATCAACCATGTGAACGGGAGACGTGTTCAAATATGTCTCAGTTTTCCTCCCCTGGTACTCGGGTGCAACATTCCAGACGCTTTACTAACACTCTCCCCACTTGGAGAGTCAGCGCCTTTAACCTCCTGTTTGGCCCAGTTTGCAATTTCTGCAGAAGATGAACAGGAATAGCGAGAACCAATGAGAGGCTAGCTGGAGGTGTCTGGACGGGCAAAATTAACTCTCATTTCCCACCAGGAAGAGGAAATAACCAAAGGCTCAGCGTGCCGTACCGGTACCAGATTAGGGCCTGAAGCCATCCTGCGGTGTTGCGGCCAGCTCAAAAGAAAGCAAGTTGAAGAAAGGAGCTCAGGGGCACTGTAATTCACAAACCTGCAGAGTTATAAATGACAGATATCGTCCAAAAATAGACTGAAGTAAGGCTGCCAAGAGGACTTGAAAGCGGGGCAGAATTGCAGGAAACCGATTTCAGGAGGTAGACTGGAATTGCATTGAAAGCATCGGAAAAGAGGCAGAACGTCCACAATGATGCACTTGGCCAAAAAGGGCGTATGCGTTTTTTCCTGAATATATTCAGGAAAAAACGCATACGACCTTTTTGGCCAACCAAGCAAGCTTGCAAAGGAAATCTGCACTACAATGAAGTCTCACTTCCCCCCGGTCAAAAGGGCCATCTGAAATAAGTGTAAAATCCAGAAAGGCAGGACAGGCCATGGAGAACTGGGAGCCTTGTTATGCTGATGGGCGGGATGTAAATTGCCAACAACCACTCGGGAGAAGTGTATGGTGTTTCCTGAAACATCTAAAAAACAAAGCAACAGAACCTAGGGCACTTCCACTTATGGTCCTATAGCTTAGGGAAATTAAAATCAAAAAGACACAGCCACCCCAAAGTTTGGAACGGCTCTGTTTACAAGAACCTCGTTTACAGTACAAGTTCAACATCGCAGAAAGTGAAAAATGGATAAAGAAGTTGTGGTATTTACTTACAAAGCAATATCACTAAGCAATGAAATCTGTGTCATCAGGCCCTTAGCAGCACAATGAGTGGATTCAGGTATGATGATTCTAACTGAAGTAAGTCACACAGAAAAAGAAACATCATAAGATATCAGTAATACACGGAATGTAAACTTGGCTACACAGGAACTGAATTACAGAACAGAACAGGGTCTCAAATTTAGAAAACCAACTTATGCTTGCTTAAGGGTAAAGGTGAGTTGGGGTGCTGCATAAAACCAGAGATTGAAATGAGCACAGATAAAGTTCCTTAAGCCAAATATGGAATAGACAAGAGCTACTCCTTGCTCAACGAAATGGACTCAACACCCCATATTAAACGCCTAAGAATGTACCTGACTAGTAAGTATCTTAAAACCTATGGATTGCTATGTCTCCGAAAGAGAATCAAGCATGTGTACAGGGGCATAAACGCAGCAGTGATAGGATTGGAGAGGTTCGGTGAGCAAATGAAGACCCTTTGAAGTCATATTGCATGGTACCCATTTCACGGGTTTCAACTACCCAGGTTTTAGGTATTCTTCCTTCAGCTAAAACATGCATGTGAACCCAAGTATGATCAACCATGTGAACGGGAGACGTGTTCAAATATGTCTCAGTTTTCCTCCCCTGGTACTCGGGTGCAACATTCCAGACGCTTTACTAACACTCTCCCCACTTGGAGAGTCAGTGCCTTTAACCTCCTGTTTGGCCCAGTTTGCAATTTCTGCGGAAGATGAACAGGAATAGCGAGAACCAATGAGAGGCTAGCTGGAGGTGTCTGGACGGGCAAAATTAACTCTCATTTCCCACCAGGAAGAGGAAATAACCAAAGGCTCAGCGTGCCGTACCGGTACCAGATTAGGGCCTGAAGCCATCCTGCGGTGTTGCGGCCAGCTCAAAAGAAAGCAAGTTGAAGAAAGGAGCTCAGGGGCACTGTAATTCACAAACCTGCAGAGTTATAAATGACAGATATCGTCCAAAAATAGACTGAAGTAAGGCTGCCAAGAGGACTTGAAAGCGGGGCAGAATTGCAGGAAACCGATTTCAGGAGGTAGACTGGAATTGCATTGAAAGCATAGGAAAAGAGGCAGAACGTCCACAATGATGCACTTGGCCAAAAAGGGCGTATGCGTTTTTTCCTGAATATATTCAGGAAAAAACGCATACGCCCTTTTTGGCCAACCAAGCAAGCTTGCAAAGGAAATCTGCACTACAATGAAGTCTCACTTCCCCCCGGTCAAAAGGGCCATCTGAAATAAGTGTAAAATCCAGAAAGGCAGGACAGGCCATGGAGAACTGGGAGCCTTGTTATGCTGATGGGCGGGATGTAAATTGCCAACAACCACTCGGGAGAAGTGTATGGTGTTTCCTGAAACATCTAAAAAACAAAGCAACAGAACCTAGGGCACTTCCACTTATGGTCCTATAGCTTAGGGAAATTAAAATCAAAAAGACACAGCCACCCCAAAGTTTGGAACGGCTCTGTTTACAAGAACCTCGTTTACAGTACAAGTTCAACATCGCAGAAAGTGAAAAATGGATAAAGAAGTTGTGGTATTTACTTACAAAGCAATATCACTAAGCAATGAAATCTGTGTCATCAGGCCCTTAGCAGCACAATGAGTGGATTCAGGTATGATGATTCTAACTGAAGTAAGTCACACAGAAAAAGAAACATCATAAGATATCAGTAATACACGGAATGTAAACTTGGCTACACAGGAACTGAATTACAGAACAGAACAGGGTCTCAAATTTAGAAAACCAACTTATGCTTGCTTAAGGGTAAAGGTGAGTTGGGGTGCTGCATAAAACCAGAGATTGAAATGAGCACAGATAAAGTTCCTTAAGCCAAATATGGAATAGACAAGAGCTACTCCTTGCTCAACGAAATGGACTCAACACCCCATATTAAACGCCTAAGAATGTACCTGACTAGTAAGTATCTTAAAACCTATGGATTGCTATGTCTCCGAAAGAGAATCAAGCATGTGTACAGGGGCATAAACGCAGCAGTGATAGGATTGGAGAGGTTCGGTGAGCAAATGAAGACCCTTTGAAGTCATATTGCATGGTACCCATTACACGGGTTTCAACTACCCAGGTTTTAGGTATTCTTCCTTCAGCTAAAACATGCATGTGAACCCAAGTATGATCAACCATGTGAACGGGAGACGTGTTCAAATATGTCTCAGTTTTCCTCCCCTGGTACTCGGGTGCAACATTCCAGACGCTTTACTAACACTCTCCCCACTTGGAGAGTCAGCGCCTTTAACCTCCTGTTTGGCCCAGTTTGCAATTTCTGCGGAAGATGAACAGGAATAGCGAGAACCAATGAGAGGCTAGCTGGAGGTGTCTGGACGGGCAAAATTAACTCTCATTTCCCACCAGGAAGAGGAAATAACCAAAGGCTCAGCGTGCCGTACCGGTACCAGATTAGGGCCTGAAGCCATCCTGCGGTGTTGCGGCCAGCTCAAAAGAAAGCAAGTTGAAGAAAGGAGCTCAGGGGCACTGTAATTCACAAACCTGCAGAGTTATAAATGACAGATATCGTCCAAAAATAGACTGAAGTAAGGCTGCCAAGAGGACTTGAAAGCGGGGCAGAATTGCAGGAAACCGATTTCAGGAGGTAGACTGGAATTGCATTGAAAGCATAGGAAAAGAGGCAGAACGTCCACAATGATGCACTTGGCCAAAAAGGGCGTATGCGTTTTTTCCTGAATATATTCAGGAAAAAACGCATACGCCCTTTTTGGCCAACCAAGCAAGCTTGCAAAGGAAATCTGCACTACAATGAAGTCTCACTTCCCCCCGGTCAAAAGGGCCATCTGAAAAAAGTGTAAAATCCAGAAAGGCAGGACAGGCCATGGAGAACTGGGAGCCTTGTTATGCTGATGGGCGGGATGTAAATTGCCAACAACCACTCGGGAGAAGTGTATGGTGTTTCCTGAAACATCTAAAAAACAAAGCAACAGAACCTAGGGCACTTCCACTTATGGTCCTATAGCTTAGGGAAATTAAAATCAAAAAGACACAGCCACCCCAAAGTTTGGAACGGCTCTGTTTACAAGAACCTCGTTTACAGTACAAGTTCAACATCGCAGAAAGTGAAAAATGGATAAAGAAGTTGTGGTATTTACTTACAAAGCAATATCACTAAGCAATAAAATCTGTGTCATCAGGCCCTTAGCAGCACAATGAGTGGATTCAGGTATGATGATTCTAACTGAAGTAAGTCACACAGAAAAAGAAACATCATAAGATATCAGTAATACACGGAATGTAAACTTGGCTACACAGGAACTGAATTACAGAACAGAACAGGGTCTCAAATTTAGAAAACCAACTTATGCTTGCTTAAGGGTAAAGGTGAGTTGGGGTGCTGCATAAAACCAGAGATTGAAATGAGCACAGATAAAGTTCCTTAAGTCAAATATGGAATAGACAAGAGCTACTCCTTGCTCAACGAAATGGACTCAACACCGCATATTAAACGCCTAAGAATGTACCTGACTAGTAAGTATCTTAAAACCTATGGATTGCTATGTCTCCGAAAGAGAATCAAGCATGTGTACAGGGGCATAAACGCAGCAGTGATAGGATTGGAGAGGTTCGGTGAGCAAATGAAGACCCTTTGAAGTCATATTGCATGGTACCCATTACACGGGTCTTAACTCTCCAGGTTTAAGGTATTCTTCCTTCAGCTAAAACATGCATGTGGAACCCAAGTATGATCAACCATGTGAACGGGAAACGTGTTCAAATATGTCTCAGTTTTCCTCCCCTGGTACTCGGGTGCAACATTCCAGATGCTTTACTAACACTCTCCCCACTTGGAGAGTCAGCGCCTTTAACCTCCTGTTTGGCCCAGTTTCAATTTCTGCGGAAGATGAACAGGAATAGCGAGAACCAATGAGAGACTAGCTGGAGGTGTCTGGACGGGCAAATTTAACTCTCATTTCCCACCAGGAAGAGGAAATAACCAAAGGCTCAGCGTGCCGTGCCGGAACCAGATTAGGGCCTGAAGCCATCCTGTGGTGTTGCGGCCAGGTCACAAGAAAGCAAGTTGAAGAAAGGAGCTCAGGGGCACTGTAATTCACAAACCTGCAGAGTTATAAATGACAGCTATCGTCCAAAAATAGACTGAAGTAAGGCTGCCAAGAGGACTTGAAAGCGGGGCAGAATTGAAGGAAACCGATTTCAGGAGGTAGACTGGAATTGCATTGAAAGCATAGGAAAAGAGGCAGAACGTCCACAATGATGCACTTGGCTAAAAAGGGCGTATGCATTTTTTCCTGAATATATTCAGGAAAAAACGCATACGCACTTTTTGGCCAACCAAGCAAGCTTGCAAAGGAAATCTGCACTACAATGAAGTCTCACTTCCCCCCGGTCAAAAGGGCCATCTGAAAAAAGTGTAAAATCCAGAAAGGCAGGACAGGCCATGGAGAACTGGGAGCCTTGTTATGCTGATGGGCGGGATGTAAATTGCCAACAACCACTCGGGAGAAGTGTATGGTGTTTCCTGAAACATCTAAAAAACAAAGCAACAGAACCTAGGGCACTTCCACTTATGGTCCTATAGCTTAGGGAAATTAAAATCAAAAAGACACAGCCACCCAAAAGTTTGGAACGGCTCTGTTTACAAGAACCTCGTTTACAGTACAAGTTCAACATCGCAGAAAGTGAAAAATGGATAAAGAAGTTGTGGTATTTACTTAAAAAGCAATATCACTCAGCAATGAAATCTGTGTCATCAGGCACTTAGCAGCACAATGAGTGGATTCAGGTATGATGATTCTAACTGAAATAAGTCACACAGAAAAAGAAACATCATAAGATATCAGTAATACACGGAATGTAAACTTGGCTACACAGGAACTGAATTACAGAACAGAACAGGGTCTCAAATTTAGAAAACCAACTTATGCTTGCTTAAGGGGAAAGGTGAGTTGGGGTGCTGCATAAAACCAGAGATTGAAATGAGCACAGATAAAATTCCTTAAGCCAAATATGGAATAGACAAGAGCTACTCTTTGCTCAACGAAATGGACTCAACACCCCATATTAAACGCCTAAGAATGTACCTGACTAGTAAGTATCTTAAAACCTATGGATTGCTATGTCTCCGAAAGAGAATCAAGCATGTGTACAGGGGCATAAACGCAGCAGTGATAGGATTGGAGAGGTTTGGTGAGCAAATGAAGACCATTTGAAGTCATATTGCATGGTACCCATTCCACGGGTTTCAACTACCCAGGTTTAAGGTATTCTTCCTTCAGCTAAAACATGCATGTGGAACCTAGAGTATGATCAACCATGTGATCGGGAGACGTGTTCAAATATGTCTCAGTTTTCCTCCCCTGGTACTCGGGTGCAACATTCCAGACGCTTTACTAACACTCTCCCCACTTGGAGAGTCAGTCCCTTTAACCTCCTGTTTGGCCCAGTTTGCAATTTCTGCGGAAGATGAACAGGAATAGCGAGAACCAATGAGAGGCTAGCTGGAGGTGTCTGGACGGGCAAATTTAACTCTCATTTCCCACCAGGAAGAGGAATTAACCAAAGGCTCAGCATGCCGGGCCGGAACCAGATTAGGGCCTGAAGCCATCCTGCGGTGTTGCAGCCAGGTCACAAGAAAGCGAGTTGAAGAAAGGAGCTCAGGGGCACTGTAATTCACAAACCTGCAGAGTTATAAATGACAGATATCGTCCAAAAATAGACTGAAGTAAGGCTGCCAAGAGGACTTGAAAGCGGGGCAGAATTGCAGGAAACCGATTTCAGGAGGTAGACTGGAATTGCATTGAAAGCATAGGAAAAGAGGCAGAACGTCCACAATGATGCACTTGGCCAAAAAGGGCGTATGCGTTTTTTCCTGAATATATTCAGGAAAAAACGCATACGCCCTTTTTGGCCAACCAAGCAAGCTTGCAAAGGAAATCTGCACTACAATGAAGTCTCACTTCCCCCCGGTCAAAAGGGCCATCTGAAAAAAGTGTAAAATCCAGAAAGGCAGGACAGGCCATGGAGAACTGGGAGCCTTGTTATGCTGATGGGCGGGATGTAAATTGCCAACAACCACTCGGGAGAAGTGTATGGTGTTTCCTGAAACATCTAAAAAAAAAGCAACAGAACCTAGGGCACTTCCACTTATGGTCCTACAGCTTAGGGAAATTAAAATCAAAAAGACACAGCCACCCCAAAATTTGGGACGCCTCTGTTTACAAGAACCTCGTTTACAGTACAAGTTCAACATCGCAGAAAGTGAAAAATGGATAAAGAAGTTGTGGTATGTACTTACAAAGCAATATCACTCAGCAATGAAATCTGTGTCATCAGGCCCTTAGCAGCACAATGAGTGGATTCAGGTATGATGATTCTAACTGAAGTAAGTCACACAGAAAAAGAAACATCATAAGATATCAGTAATACACGGAATGTAAACTTGGCTGCACAGGAACTGAATTACAGAACAGAACAGGGTCTCAAATTTAGAAAACCAACTTATGCTTGCTTAAGGGTAAAGGTGAGTTTGGGTGCTGCATAAAACCAGAGATTGAAATGAGTACAGATAAAGTTCCTTAAGTCAAATATGAAATAGACAAGAGCTACTCCTTGCTCAACGAAATGGACTCAACATCGCATATTAAACGCCTAAGAATGTACCTGACTAGTAAGTATCTTAAAACCTATGGATTGCTATGTCTCCGAAAGAGAATCAAGCATGTGTACAGGGGCATAAACGCAGCAGTGATAGGATTGGAGAGGTTCGGTGAGCAAATGAAGACCCTTTGAAGTCATATTGCATGGTACCCATTACACGGGTCTTAACTCTCCAGGTTTAAGGTATTCTTCCTTCAGCTAAAACATGCATGTGGAACCCAAGTATGATCAACCATGTGAACGGGAGACGTGTTCAAATATGTCTCAGTTTTCCTCCCCTGGTACTCGGGTGCAACATTCCAGATGCTTTACTAACACTCTCCCCACTTGTAGAGTCAGCGCCTTTAACCTCCTGTTTGGCCCAGTTTCAATTTCTGCGGAAGATGAACAGGAATAGCGAGAACCAATGAGAGACTAGCTGGAGGTGTCTGGACGGGCAAATTTAACTCTCATTTCCCACCAGGAAGAGGAAATAACCAAAGGCTCAGCGTGCCGTGCCGGAACCAGATTAGGGCCTGAAGCCATCCTGCGGTGTTGCGGCCAGGTCACAAGAAAGCAAGTTGAAGAAAGGAGCTCAGGGGCACTGTAATTCACAAACCTGCAGAGTTATAAATGACAGCTATCGTCCAAAAATAGACTGAAGTAAGGCTGCCAAGAGGACTTGAAAGCGGGGCAGAATTGAAGGAAACCGATTTCAGGAGGTAGACTGGAATTGCATTGAAAGCATAGGAAAAGAGGCAGAACGTCCACAATGATGCACTTGGCTAAAAAGGGCGTATGCATTTTTTCCTGAATATATTCAGGAAAAAACGCATACGCACTTTTTGGCCAACCAAGCAAGCTTGCAAAGGAAATCTGCACTACAATGAAGTCTCACTTCCCCCCGGTCAAAAGGGCCATCTGAAAAAAGTGTAAAATCCAGAAAGGCAGGACAGGCCATGGAGAACTGGGAGCCTTGTTATGCTGATGGGCGGGATGTAAATTGCCAACAACCACTCGGGAGAAGTGTATGGTGTTTCCTGAAACATCTAAAAAACAAAGCAACAGAACCTAGGGCACTTCCACTTATGGTCCTATAGCTTAGGGAAATTAAAATCAAAAAGACACAGCCACCCAAAAGTTTGGAACGGCTCTGTTTACAAGAACCTCGTTTACAGTACAAGTTCAACATCGCAGAAAGTGAAAAATGGATAAAGAAGTTGTGGTATTTACTTAAAAAGCAATATCACTCAGCAATGAAATCTGTGTCATCAGGCACTTAGCAGCACAATGAGTGGATTCAGGTATGATGATTCTAACTGAAATAAGTCACACAGAAAAAGAAACATCATAAGATATCAGTAATACACGGAATGTAAACTTGGCTACACAGGAACTGAATTACAGAACAGAACAGGGTCTCAAATTTAGAAAACCAACTTATGCTTGCTTAAGGGGAAAGGTGAGTTGGGGTGCTGCATAAAACCAGAGATTGAAATGAGCACAGATAAAGTTCCTTAAGCCAAATATGGAATAGACAAGAGCTACTCTTTGCTCAACGAAATGGACTCAACACCCCATATTAAACGCCTAAGAATGTACCTGACTAGTAAGTATCTTAAAACCTATGGATTGCTATGTCTCCGAAAGAGAATCAAGCATGTGTACAGGGGCATAAACGCAGCAGTGATAGGATTGGAGAGGTTTGGTGAGCAAATGAAGACCATTTGAAGTCATATTGCATGGTACCCATTCCACGGGTTTCAACTACCCAGGTTTAAGGTATTCTTCCTTCAGCTAAAACATGCATGTGGAACCTAGAGTATGATCAACCATGTGATCGGGAGACGTGTTCAAATATGTCTCAGTTTTCCTCCCCTGGTACTCGGGTGCAACATTCCAGACGCTTTACTAACACTCTCCCCACTTGGAGAGTCAGTCCCTTTAACCTCCTGTTTGGCCCAGTTTGCAATTTCTGCGGAAGATGAACAGGAATAGCGAGAACCAATGAGAGGCTAGCTGGAGGTGTCTGGACGGGCAAATTTAACTCTCATTTCCCACCAGGAAGAGGAATTAACCAAAGGCTCAGCATGCCGGGCCGGAACCAGATTAGGGCCTGAAGCCATCCTGCGGTGTTGCGGCCAGGTCACAAGAAAGCGAGTTGAAGAAAGGAGCTCAGGGGCACTGTAATTCACAAACCTGCAGAGTTATAAATGACAGATATCGTCCAAAAATAGACTGAAGTAAGGCTGCCAAGAGGACTTGAAAGCGGGGCAGAATTGCAGGAAACCGATTTCAGGAGGTAGACTGGAATTGCATTGAAAGCATAGGAAAAGAGGCAGAACGTCCACAATGATGCACTTGGCCAAAAAGGGCGTATGCGTTTTTTCCTGAATATATTCAGGAAAAAACGCATACGCCCTTTTTGGCCAACCAAGCAAGCTTGCAAAGGAAATCTGCACTACAATGAAGTCTCACTTCCCCCCGGTCAAAAGGGCCATCTGAAAAAAGTGTAAAATCCAGAAAGGCAGGACAGGCCATGGAGAACTGGGAGCCTTGTTATGCTGATGGGCGGGATGTAAATTGCCAACAACCACTCGGGAGAAGTGTATGGTGTTTCCTGAAACATCTAAAAAAAAAGCAACAGAACCTAGGGCACTTCCACTTATGGTCCTACAGCTTAGGGAAATTAAAATCAAAAAGACACAGCCACCCCAAAATTTGGGACGCCTCTGTTTACAAGAACCTCGTTTACAGTACAAGTTCAACATCGCAGAAAGTGAAAAATGGATAAAGAAGTTGTGGTATGTACTTACAAAGCAATATCACTCAGCAATGAAATCTGTGTCATCAGGCCCTTAGCAGCACAATGAGTGGATTCAGGTATGATGATTCTAACTGAAGTAAGTCACACAGAAAAAGAAACATCATAAGATATCAGTAATACACGGAATGTAAACTTGGCTACACAGGAACTGAATTACAGAACAGAACAGGGTCTCAAATTTAGAAAACCAACTTATGCTTGCTTAAGGGTAAAGGTGAGTTTGGGTGCTGCATAAAACCAGAGATTGAAATGAGTACAGATAAAGTTCCTTAAGTCAAATATGAAATAGACAAGAGCTACTCCTTGCTCAACGAAATGGACTCAACATCGCATATTAAACGCCTAAGAATGTACCTGACTAGTAAGTATCTTAAAACCTATGGATTGCTATGTCTCCGAAAGAGAATCAAGCATGTGTACAGGGGCATAAACGCAGCAGTGATAGGATTGGAGAGGTTCGGTGAGCAAATGAAGACCCTTTGAAGTCATATTGCATGGTACCCATTACACGGGTCTTAACTCTCCAGGTTTAAGGTATTCTTCCTTCAGCTAAAACATGCATGTGGAACCCAAGTATGATCAACCATGTGAACGGGAGACGTGTTCAAATATGTCTCAGTTTTCCTCCCCTGGTACTCGGGTGCAACATTCCAGATGCTTTACTAACACTCTCCCCACTTGGAGAGTCAGCGCCTTTAACCTCCTGTTTGGCCCAGTTTCAATTTCTGCGGAAGATGAACAGGAATAGCGAGAACCAATGAGAGACTAGCTGGAGGTGTCTGGACGGGCAAATTTAACTCTCATTTCCCACCAGGAAGAGGAAATAACCAAAGGCTCAGCGTGCCGTGCCGGAACCAGATTAGGGCCTGAAGCCATCCTGCGGTGTTGCGGCCAGGTCACAAGAAAGCAAGTTGAAGAAAGGAGCTCAGGGGCACTGTAATTCACAAACCTGCAGAGTTATAAATGACAGCTATCGTCCAAAAATAGACTGAAGTAAGGCTGCCAAGAGGACTTGAAAGCGGGGCAGAATTGAAGGAAACCGATTTCAGGAGGTAGACTGGAATTGCATTGAAAGCATAGGAAAAGAGGCAGAACGTCCACAATGATGCACTTGGCTAAAAAGGGCGTATGCATTTTTTCCTGAATATATTCAGGAAAAAACGCATACGCACTTTTTGGCCAACCAAGCAAGCTTGCAAAGGAAATCTGCACTACAATGAAGTCTCACTTCCCCCCGGTCAAAAGGGCCATCTGAAAAAAGTGTAAAATCCAGAAAGGCAGGACAGGCCATGGAGAACTTGGAGCCTTGTTATGCTGATGGGCGAGATGTAAATTGCCAACAACCACTCGGGAGAAGTGTATGGTGTTTCCTGAAACATCTAAAAAACAAAGCAACAGAACCTAGGGCACTTCCACTTATGGTCCTACAGCTTAGGGAAATTAAAATCAAAAAGACACAGCCACCCCAAAATTTGGGACGCCTCTGTTTACAAGAACCTCGTTTACAGTACAAGTTCAACATCGCAGAAAGTGAAAAATGGATAAAGAAGTTGTGGTATGTACTTACAAAGCAATATCACTCAGCAATGAAATCTGTGTCATCAGGCCCTTAGCAGCACAATGAGTGGATTCAGGTATGATGATTCTAACTGAAGTAAGTCACACAGAAAAAGAAACATCATAAGATATCAGTAATACACGGAATGTAAACTTGGCTACGCAGGAACTGAATTACAGAACAGAACAGGGTCTCAAATTTAGAAAACCAACTTATGCTTGCTTAAGGGGAAAGGTGAGTTGGGGTGCTGCATAAAACCAGAGATTGAAATGAGTACAGATAAAGTTCCTTAAGTCAAATATGGAATAGACAAGAGCTACTCCTTGCTCAACGAAATGGACTCAACATCGCATATTAAACGCCTAAGAATGTACCTGACTAGTAAGTATCTTAAAACCTATGGATTGCTATGTCTCCGAAAGAGAATCAAGCATGTGTACAGGGGCATAAACGCAGCAGTGATAGGATTGCAGAAGTTCGGTGAGCAAATGAAGACCCTTTGAAGTCATATTGCATGGTACCCATTCCACGGGTTTCAACTACCCAGGTTTAAGGTATTCTTCCTTCCCCTAAAACATGCATGTGGAACCTAGAGTATGATCAACCATGTGATCGGGAGACGTGTTCAAATATGTCTCAGTTTTCCTCCCCTGGTACTCAGGTGCAACATTCCAGACGCTTTACTAACACTCTCCCCACTTGGAGAGTCAGTCCCTTTAACCTCCTGTTTGGCCCAGTTTGCAATTTCTGCGGAAGATGAACAGGAATAGCGAGAACCAATGAGAGGCTAGCTGGAGGTGTCTGGACGGGCAAATTTAACTCTCATTTCCCACCAGGAAGAGGAATTAACCAAAGGCTCAGCATGCCGGGCCGGAACCAGATTAGGGCCTGAAGCCATCCTGCAGTGTTGCGGCCAGGTCACAAGAAAGCGAGTTGAAGAAAGGAGCTCAGGGGCACTGTAATTCACAAACCTGCAGAGTTATAAATGACAGCTATCGTCCAAAAATAGACTGAAGTAAGGCTGCCAAGAGGACTTGAAAGCGGGGCAGAATTGCAGGAAACCGATTTCAGGAGGTAGACTGGAATTGCATTGAAAGCATAGGAAAAGAGGCAGAACGTCCACAATGATGCACTTGGCCAAAAAGGGCGTATGCGTTTTTTCCTGAATATATTCAGGAAAAAACGCATACGCCCTTTTTGGCCAACCAAGCAAGCTTGCAAAGGAAATCTGCACTACAATGAAGTCTCACTTCCCCCCGGTCAAAAGGGCCATCTGAAAAAAGTGTAAAATCCAGAAAGGCAGGACAGGCCATGGAGAACTGGGAGCCTTGTTATGCTGATGGGCGGGATGTAAATTGCCAACAACCACTCGGGAGAAGTGTATGGTGTTTCCTGAAACATCTAAAAAACAAAGCAACAGAACCTAGGGCACTTCCACTTATGGTCCTACAGCTTAGGGAAATTAAAATCAAAAAGACACAGCCACCCCAAAATTTGGGACGCCTCTGTTTACAAGAACCTCGTTTACAGTACAAGTTCAACATCGCAGAGAGTGAAAAATGGATAAAGAAGTTGTGGTATGTACTTACAAAGCAATATCACTCAGCAATGAAATCTGTGTCATCAGGCCCTTAGCAGCACAATGAGTGGATTCAGGTATGATGATTCTAACTGAAGTAAGTCACACAGAAAAAGAAACATCATAAGATATCAGTAATACACGGAATGTAAACTTGGCTACACAGGAACTGAATTACAGAACAGAACAGGGTCTCAAATTTAGAAAACCAACTTATGCTTGCTTAAGGGTAAAGGTGAGTTGGGGTGCTGCATAAAACCAGAGATTGAAATGAGCACAGATAAAGTTCCTTAAGCCAAATATGGAATAGACAAGAGCTACTCCTTGCTCAACGAAATGGACTCAACACCCCATATTAAACGCCTAAGAATGTACCTGACTAGTAAGTATCTTAAAACCTATGGATTGCTATGTCTCCGAAAGAGAATCAAGCATGTGTACAGGGGCATAAACGCAGCAGTGATAGGATTGGAGAGGTTCGGTGAGCAAATGAAGACCCTTTGAAGTCATATTGCATGGTACCCATTTCACGGGTTTCAACTACCCAGGTTTTAGGTATTCTTCCTTCAGCTAAAACATGCATGTGAACCCAAGTATGATCAACCATGTGAACGGGAGACGTGTTCAAATATGTCTCAGTTTTCCTCCCCTGGTACTCGGGTGCAACATTCCAGACGCTTTACTAACACTCTCCCCACTTGGAGAGTCAGCGCCTTTAACCTCCTGTTTGGCCCAGTTTGCAATTTCTGCGGAAGATGAACAGGAATAGCGAGAACCAATGAGAGGCTAGCTGGAGGTGTCTGGACGGGCAAAATTAACTCTCATTTCCCACCAGGAAGAGGAAATAACCAAAGGCTCAGCGTGCCGTACCGGTACCAGATTAGGGCCTGAAGCCATCCTGCGGTGTTGCGGCCAGCTCAAAAGAAAGCAAGTTGAAGAAAGGAGCTCAGGGGCACTGTAATTCACAAACCTGCAGAGTTATAAATGACAGATATCGTCCAAAAATAGACTGAAGTAAGGCTGCCAAGAGGACTTGAAAGCGGGGCAGAATTGCAGGAAACCGATTTCAGGAGGTAGACTGGAATTGCATTGAAAGCATAGGAAAAGAGGCAGAACGTCCACAATGATGCACTTGGCCAAAAAGGGCGTATGCGTTTTTTCCTGAATATATTCAGGAAAAAACGCATACGCCCTTTTTGGCCAACCAAGCAAGCTTGCAAAGGAAATCTGCACTACAATGAAGTCTCACTTCCCCCCGGTCAAAAGGGCCATCTGAAAAAAGTGTAAAATCCAGAAAGGCAGGACAGGCCATGGAGAACTGGGAGCCTTGTTATGCTGATGGGCGGGATGTAAATTGCCAACAACCACTCGGGAGAAGTGTATGGTGTTTCCTGAAACATCTAAAAAACAAAGCAACAGAACCTAGGGCACTTCCACTTATGGTCCTATAGCTTAGGGAAATTAAAATCAAAAAGACACAGCCACCCCAAAGTTTGGAACGGCTCTGTTTACAAGAACCTCGTTTACAGTACAAGTTCAACATCGCAGAAAGTGAAAAATGGATAAAGAAGTTGTGGTATTTACTTACAAAGCAATATCACTAAGCAATGAAATCTGTGTCATCAGGCCCTTAGCAGCACAATGAGTGGATTCAGGTATGATGATTCTAACTGAAGTAAGTCACACAGAAAAAGAAACATCATAAGATATCAGTAATACACGGAATGTAAACTTGGCTACACAGGAACTGAATTACAGAACAGAACAGGGTCTCAAATTTAGAAAACCAACTTATGCTTGCTTAAGGGTAAAGGTGAGTTGGGGTGCTGCATAAAACCAGAGATTGAAATGAGCACAGATAAAGTTCCTTAAGTCAAATATGGAATAGACAAGAGCTACTCCTTGCTCAACGAAATGGACTCAACACCGCATATTAAACGCCTAAGAATGTACCTGACTAGTAAGTATCTTAAAACCTATGGATTGCTATGTCTCCGAAAGAGAATCAAGCATGTGTACAGGGGCATAAACGCAGCAGTGATAGGATTGGAGAGGTTCGGTGAGCAAATGAAGACCCTTTGAAGTCATATTGCATGGTACCCATTACACGGGTCTTAACTCTCCAGGTTTAAGGTATTCTTCCTTCAGCTAAAACATGCATGTGGAACCCAAGTATGATCAACCATGTGAACGGGAGACGTGTTCAAATATGTCTCAGTTTTCCTCCCCTGCTACTCGGGTTCAACATTCCAGATGCTTTACTAACACTCTCCCCACTTGGAGAGTCAGCACCTTTAACCTCCTGTTTGGCCCAGTTTCAATTTCTGCGGAAGATGAACAGGAATAGCGAGAACCAATGAGAGACTAGCTGGAGGTGTCTGGACGGGCAAATTTAACTCTCATTTCCCACCAGGAAGAGGAATTAACCAAAGGCTCAGCATGCCGGGCCGGAACCAGA
The DNA here is from genome assembly GCF_949987515.2 of Delphinus delphis. Classification (NCBI taxonomy): domain Eukaryota; kingdom Metazoa; phylum Chordata; class Mammalia; order Artiodactyla; family Delphinidae; genus Delphinus; species Delphinus delphis. The sequence continues at coordinate 405,296 of NW_027192815.1, forward strand.
TTAGGGCCTGAAGCCATCCTGCGGTGTTGCGGCCAGGTCACAAGAAAGCGAGTTGAAGAAAGGAGCTCAGGGGCACTGTAATTCACAAACCTGCAGAGTTATAAATGACAGCTATCGTCCAAAAATATACTGAAGTAAGGCTGCCAAGAGGACTTGAAAGCGGGGCAGAATTGCAGGAAACCGATTTCAGGAGGTAGACTGGAATTGCATTGAAAGCATAGGAAAAGAGGCAGAACGTCCACAATGATGCACTTGGCCAAAAAGGGCGTATGCGTTTTTTCCTGAATATATTCAGGAAAAAACGCATACGCCCTTTTTGGCCAACCAAGCAAGCTTGCAAAGGAAATCTGCACTACAATGAAGTCTCACTTCCCCCCGGTCAAAAGGGCCATCTGAAAAAAGTGTAAAATCCAGAAAGGCAGGACAGGCCATGGAGAACTGGGAGCCTTGTTATGCTGATGGGCGGGATGTAAATTGCCAACAACCACTCGGGAGAAGTGTATGGTGTTTCCTGAAACATCTAAAAAAAAAGCAACAGAACCTAGGGCACTTCCACTTATGGTCCTACAGCTTAGGGAAATTAAAATCAAAAAGACACAGCCACCCCAAAATTTGGGACGCCTCTGTTTACAAGAACCTCGTTTACAGTACAAGTTCAACATCGCAGAAAGTGAAAAATGGATAAAGAAGTTGTGGTATGTACTTACAAAGCAATATCACTCAGCAATGAAATCTGTGTCATCAGGCCCTTAGCAGCACAATGAGTGGATTCAGGTATGATGATTCTAACTGAAGTAAGTCACACAGAAAAAGAAACATCATAAGATATCAGTAATACACGGAATGTAAACTTGGCTACACAGGAACTGAATTACAGAACAGAACAGGGTCTCAAATTTAGAAAACCAACTTATGCTTGCTTAAGGGTAAAGGTGAGTTTGGGTGCTGCATAAAACCAGAGATTGAAATGAGTACAGATAAAGTTCCTTAAGTCAAATATGAAATAGACAAGAGCTACTCCTTGCTCAACGAAATGGACTCAACACCGCATATTAAACGCCTAAGAATGTACCTGACTAGTAAGTATCTTAAAACCTATGGATTGCTATGTCTCCGAAAGAGAATCAAGCATGTGTACAGGGGCATAAACGCAGCAGTGATAGGATTGGAGAGGTTCGGTGAGCAAATGAAGACCCTTTGAAGTCATATTGCATGGTACCCATTTCACGGGTTTCAACTACCCAGGTTTTAGGTATTCTTCCTTCAGCTAAAACATGCATGTGAACCCAAGTATGATCAACCATGTGAACGGGAGACGTGTTCAAATATGTCTCAGTTTTCCTCCCCTGGTACTCGGGTGCAACATTCCAGACGCTTTACTAACACTCTCCCCACTTGGAGAGTCAGCGCCTTTAACCTCCTGTTTGGCCCAGTTTGCAATTTCTGCGGAAGATGAACAGGAATAGCGAGAACCAATGAGAGGCTAGCTGGAGGTGTCTGGACGGGCAAAATTAACTCTCATTTCCCACCAGGAAGAGGAAATAACCAAAGGCTCAGCGTGCCGTACCGGTACCAGATTAGGGCCTGAAGCCATCCTGCGGTGTTGCGGCCAGCTCAAAAGAAAGCAAGTTGAAGAAAGGAGCTCAGGGGCACTGTAATTCACAAACCTGCAGAGTTATAAATGACAGATATCGTCCAAAAATAGACTGAAGTAAGGCTGCCAAGAGGACTTGAAAGCGGGGCAGAATTGCAGGAAACCGATTTCAGGAGGTAGACTGGAATTGCATTGAAAGCATAGGAAAAGAGGCAGAACGTCCACAATGATGCACTTGGCCAAAAAGGGCGTATGCGTTTTTTCCTGAATATATTCAGGAAAAAACGCATACGCCCTTTTTGGCCAACCAAGCAAGCTTGCAAAGGAAATCTGCACTACAATGAAGTCTCACTTCCCCCCGGTCAAAAGGGCCATCTGAAAAAAGTGTAAAATCCAGAAAGGCAGGACAGGCCATGGAGAACTGGGAGCCTTGTTATGCTGATGGGCGGGATGTAAATTGCCAACAACCACTCGGGAGAAGTGTATGGTGTTTCCTGAAACATCTAAAAAACAAAGCAACAGAACCTAGGGCACTTCCACTTATGGTCCTATAGCTTAGGGAAATTAAAATCAAAAAGACACAGCCACCCCAAAGTTTGGAACGGCTCTGTTTACAAGAACCTCGTTTACAGTACAAGTTCAACATCGCAGAAAGTGAAAAATGGATAAAGAAGTTGTGGTATTTACTTACAAAGCAATATCACTAAGAAATGAAATCTGTGTCATCAGGCCCTTAGCAGCACAATGAGTGGATTCAGGTATGATGATTCTAACTGAAGTAAGTCACACAGAAAAAGAAACATCATAAGATATCAGTAATACACGGAATGTAAACTTGGCTACACAGGAACTGAATTACAGAACAGAACAGGGTCTCAAATTTAGAAAACCAACTTATGCTTGCTTAAGGGTAAAGGTGAGTTGGGGTGCTGCATAAAACCAGAGATTGAAATGAGCACAGATAAAGTTCCTTAAGTCAAATATGGAATAGACAAGAGCTACTCCTTGCTCAACGAAATGGACTCAACACCGCATATTAAACGCCTAAGAATGTACCTGACTAGTAAGTATCTTAAAACCTATGGATTGCTATGTCTCCGAAAGAGAATCAAGCATGTGTACAGGGGCATAAACGCAGCAGTGATAGGATTGGAGAGGTTCGGTGAGCAAATGAAGACCCTTTGAAGTCATATTGCATGGTACCCATTACACGGGTCTTAACTCTCCAGGTTTAAGGTATTCTTCCTTCAGCTAAAACATGCATGTGGAACCCAAGTATGATCAACCATGTGAACGGGAGACGTGTTCAAATATGTCTCAGTTTTCCTCCCCTGCTACTCGGGTTCAACATTCCAGATGCTTTACTAACACTCTCCCCACTTGGAGAGTCAGCACCTTTAACCTCCTGTTTGGCCCAGTTTCAATTTCTGCGGAAGATGAACAGGAATAGCGAGAACCAATGAGAGACTAGCTGGAGGTGTCTGGACGGGCAAATTTAACTCTCATTTCCCACCAGGAAGAGGAATTAACCAAAGGCTCAGCATGCCGGGCCGGAACCAGATTAGGGCCTGAAGCCATCCTGCGGTGTTGCGGCCAGGTCACAAGAAAGCGAGTTGAAGAAAGGAGCTCAGGGGCACTGTAATTCACAAACCTGCAGAGTTATAAATGACAGCTATCGTCCAAAAATATACTGAAGTAAGGCTGCCAAGAGGACTTGAAAGCGGGGCAGAATTGCAGGAAACCGATTTCAGGAGGTAGACTGGAATTGCATTGAAAGCATAGGAAAAGAGGCAGAACGTCCACAATGATGCACTTGGCCAAAAAGGGCGTATGCGTTTTTTCCTGAATATATTCAGGAAAAAACGCATACGCCCTTTTTGGCCAACCAAGCAAGCTTGCAAAGGAAATCTGCACTACAATGAAGTCTCACTTCCCCCCGGTCAAAAGGGCCATCTGAAAAAAGTGTAAAATCCAGAAAGGCAGGACAGGCCATGGAGAACTGGGAGCCTTGTTATGCTGATGGGCGGGATGTAAATTGCCAACAACCACTCGGGAGAAGTGTATGGTGTTTCCTGAAACATCTAAAAAAAAAGCAACAGAACCTAGGGCACTTCCACTTATGGTCCTACAGCTTAGGGAAATTAAAATCAAAAAGACACAGCCACCCCAAAATTTGGGACGCCTCTGTTTACAAGAACCTCGTTTACAGTACAAGTTCAACATCGCAGAAAGTGAAAAATGGATAAAGAAGTTGTGGTATGTACTTACAAAGCAATATCACTCAGCAATGAAATCTGTGTCATCAGGCCCTTAGCAGCACAATGAGTGGATTCAGGTATGATGATTCTAACTGAAGTAAGTCACACAGAAAAAGAAACATCATAAGATATCAGTAATACACGGAATGTAAACTTGGCTACACAGGAACTGAATTACAGAACAGAACAGGGTCTCAAATTTAGAAAACCAACTTATGCTTGCTTAAGGGTAAAGGTGAGTTTGGGTGCTGCATAAAACCAGAGATTGAAATGAGTACAGATAAAGTTCCTTAAGTCAAATATGAAATAGACAAGAGCTACTCCTTGCTCAACGAAATGGACTCAACACCGCATATTAAACGCCTAAGAATGTACCTGACTAGTAAGTATCTTAAAACCTATGGATTGCTATGTCTCCGAAAGAGAATCAAGCATGTGTACAGGGGCATAAACGCAGCAGTGATAGGATTGGAGAGGTTCGGTGAGCAAATGAAGACCCTTTGAAGTCATATTGCATGGTACCCATTACACGGGTCTTAACTCTCCAGGTTTAAGGTATTCTTCCTTCAGCTAAAACATGCATGTGGAACCCAAGTATGATCAACCATGTGAACGGGAGACGTGTTCAAATATGTCTCAGTTTTCCTCCCCTGGTACTCGGGTGCAACATTCCAGATGCTTTACTAACACTCTCCCCACTTGGAGAGTCAGCGCCTTTAACCTCCTGTTTGGCCCAGTTTCAATTTCTGCGGAAGATGAACAGGAATAGCGAGAACCAATGAGAGACTAGCTGGAGGTGTCTGGACGGGCAAATTTAACTCTCATTTCCCACCAGGAAGAGGAAATAACCAAAGGCTCAGCGTGCCGTGCCGGAACCAGATTAGGGCCTGAAGCCATCCTGCGGTGTTGCGGCCAGGTCACAAGAAAGCAAGTTGAAGAAAGGAGCTCAGGGGCACTGTAATTCACAAACCTGCAGAGTTATAAATGACAGCTATCGTCCAAAAATAGACTGAAGTAAGGCTGCCAAGAGGACTTGAAAGCGGGGCAGAATTGAAGGAAACCGATTTCAGGAGGTAGACTGGAATTGCATTGAAAGCATAGGAAAAGAGGCAGAACGTCCACAATGATGCACTTGGCTAAAAAGGGCGTATGCATTTTTTCCTGAATATATTCAGGAAAAAACGCATACGCACTTTTTGGCCAACCAAGCAAGCTTGCAAAGGAAATCTGCACTACAATGAAGTCTCACTTCCCCCCGGTCAAAAGGGCCATCTGAAAAAAGTGTAAAATCCAGAAAGGCAGGACAGGCCATGGAGAACTGGGAGCCTTGTTATGCTGATGGGCGAGATGTAAATTGCCAACAACCACTCGGGAGAAGTGTATGGTGTTTCCTGAAACATCTAAAAAACAAAGCAACAGAACCTAGGGCACTTCCACTTATGGTCCTACAGCTTAGGGAAATTAAAATCAAAAAGACACAGCCACCCCAAAATTTGGGACGCCTCTGTTTACAAGAACCTCGTTTACAGTACAAGTTCAACATCGCAGAAAGTGAAAAATGGATAAAGAAGTTGTGGTATGTACTTACAAAGCAATATCACTCAGCAATGAAATCTGTGTCATCAGGCCCTTAGCAGCACAATGAGTGGATTCAGGTATGATGATTCTAACTGAAGTAAGTCACACAGAAAAAGAAACATCATAAGATATCAGTAATACACGGAATGTAAACTTGGCTACACAGGAACTGAATTACAGAACAGAACAGGGTCTCAAATTTAGAAAACCAACTTATGCTTGCTTAAGGGTAAAGGTGAGTTGGGGTGCTGCATAAAACCAGAGATTGAAATGAACACAGATAAAGTTCCTTAAGCCAAATATGGAATAGACAAGAGCTACTCCTTGCTCAACGAAATGGACTCAACACCCCATATTAAACGCCTAAGAATGTACCTGACTAGTAAGTATCTTAAAACCTATGGATTGCTATGTCTCCGAAAGAGAATCAAGCATGTGTACAGGGGCATAAACGCAGCAGTGATAGGATTGGAGAGGTTCGGTGAGCAAATGAAGACCCTTTGAAGTCATATTGCATGGTACCCATTTCACGGGTTTCAACTACCCAGGTTTTAGGTATTCTTCCTTCAGCTAAAACATGCATGTGAACCCAAGTATGATCAACCATGTGAACGGGAGACGTGTTCAAATATGTCTCAGTTTTCCTCCCCTGGTACTCGGGTGCAACATTCCAGACGCTTTACTAACACTCTCCCCACTTGGAGAGTCAGCGCCTTTAACCTCCTGTTTGGCCCAGTTTGCAATTTCTGCGGAAGATGAACAGGAATAGCGAGAACCAATGAGAGGCTAGCTGGAGGTGTCTGGACGGGCAAAATTAACTCTCATTTCCCACCAGGAAGAGGAAATAACCAAAGGCTCAGCGTGCCGTACCGGTACCAGATTAGGGCCTGAAGCCATCCTGCGGTGTTGCGGCCAGCTCAAAAGAAAGCAAGTTGAAGAAAGGAGCTCAGGGGCACTGTAATTCACAAACCTGCAGAGTTATAAATGACAGATATCGTCCAAAAATAGACTGAAGTAAGGCTGCCAAGAGGACTTGAAAGCGGGGCAGAATTGCAGGAAACCGATTTCAGGAGGTAGACTGGAATTGCATTGAAAGCATAGGAAAAGAGGCAGAACGTCCACAATGATGCACTTGGCCAAAAAGGGCGTATGCGTTTTTTCCTGAATATATTCAGGAAAAAACGCATACGCCCTTTTTGGCCAACCAAGCAAGCTTGCAAAGGAAATCTGCACTACAATGAAGTCTCACTTCCCCCCAGTCAAAAGGGCCATCTGAAAAAAGTGTAAAATCCAGAAAGGCAGGACAGGCCATGGAGAACTGGGAGCCTTGTTATGCTGATGGGCGGGATGTAAATTGCCAACAACCACTCGGGAGAAGTGTATGGTGTTTCCTGAAACATCTAAAAAACAAAGCAACAGAACCTAGGGCACTTCCACTTATGGTCCTATAGCTTAGGGAAATTAAAATCAAAAAGACACAGCCACCCCAAAGTTTGGAACGGCTCTGTTTACAAGAACCTCGTTTACAGTACAAGTTCAACATCGCAGAAAGTGAAAAATGGATAAAGAAGTTGTGGTATTTACTTACAAAGCAATATCACTAAGCAATGAAATCTGTGTCATCAGGCCCTTAGCAGCACAATGAGTGGATTCAGGTATGATGATTCTAACTGAAGTAAGTCACACAGAAAAAGAAACATCATAAGATATCAGTAATACACGGAATGTAAACTTGGCTACACAGGAACTGAATTACAGAACAGAACAGGGTCTCAAATTTAGAAAACCAACTTATGCTTGCTTAAGGGTAAAGGTGAGTTGGGGTGCTGCATAAAACCAGAGATTGAAATGAGCACAGATAAAGTTCCTTAAGTCAAATATGGAATAGACAAGAGCTACTCCTTGCTCAACGAAATGGACTCAACACCGCATATTAAACGCCTAAGAATGTACCTGACTAGTAAGTATCTTAAAACCTATGGATTGCTATGTCTCCGAAAGAGAATCAAGCATGTGTACAGGGGCATAAACGCAGCAGTGATAGGATTGGAGAGGTTCGGTGAGCAAATGAAGACCCTTTGAAGTCATATTGCATGGTACCCATTACACGGGTCTTAACTCTCCAGGTTTAAGGTATTCTTCCTTCAGCTAAAACATGCATGTGGAACCCAAGTATGATCAACCATGTGAACGGGAGACGTGTTCAAATATGTCTCAGTTTTCCTCCCCTGGTACTCGGGTGCAACATTCCAGATGCTTTACTAACACTCTCCCCACTTGGAGAGTCAGCGCCTTTAACCTCCTGTTTGGCCCAGTTTCAATTTCTGCGGAAGATGAACAGGAATAGCGAGAACCAATGAGAGACTAGCTGGAGGTGTCTGGACGGGCAAATTTAACTCTCATTTCCCACCAGGAAGAGGAAATAACCAAAGGCTCAGCGTGCCGTGCCGGAACCAGATTAGGGCCTGAAGCCATCCTGCGGTGTTGCGGCCAGGTCACAAGAAAGCAAGTTGAAGAAAGGAGCTCAGGGGCACTGTAATTCACAAACCTGCAGAGTTATAAATGACAGCTATCGTCCAAAAATAGACTGAAGTAAGGCTGCCAAGAGGACTTGAAAGCGGGGCAGAATTGAAGGAAACCGATTTCAGGAGGTAGACTGGAATTGCATTGAAAGCATAGGAAAAGAGGCAGAACGTCCACAATGATGCACTTGGCTAAAAAGGGCGTATGCATTTTTTCCTGAATATATTCAGGAAAAAACGCATACGCACTTTTTGGCCAACCAAGCAAGCTTGCAAAGGAAATCTGCACTACAATGAAGTCTCACTTCCCCCCGGTCAAAAGGGCCATCTGAAAAAAGTGTAAAATCCAGAAAGGCAGGACAGGCCATGGAGAACTGGGAGCCTTGTTATGCTGATGGGCGGGATGTAAATTGCCAACAACCACTCGGGAGAAGTGTATGGTGTTTCCTGAAACATCTAAAAAACAAAGCAACAGAACCTAGGGCACTTCCACTTATGGTCCTATAGCTTAGGGAAATTAAAATCAAAAAGACACAGCCACCCAAAAGTTTGGAACGGCTCTGTTTACAAGAACCTCGTTTACAGTACAAGTTCAACATCGCAGAAAGTGAAAAATGGATAAAGAAGTTGTGGTATTTACTTAAAAAGCAATATCACTCAGCAATGAAATCTGTGTCATCAGGCACTTAGCAGCACAATGAGTGGATTCAGGTATGATGATTCTAACTGAAATAAGTCACACAGAAAAAGAAACATCATAAGATATCAGTAATACACGGAATGTAAACTTGGCTACACAGGAACTGAATTACAGAACAGAACAGGGTCTCAAATTTAGAAAACCAACTTATGCTTGCTTAAGGGTAAAGGTGAGTTGGGGTGCTGCATAAAACCAGACATTGAAATGAGCACAGATAAAGTTCCTTAAGCCAAATATGGAATAGACAAGAGCTACTCTTTGCTCAACGAAATGGACTCAACACCCCATATTAAACGCCTAAGAATGTACCTGACTAGTAAGTATCTTAAAACCTATGGAATGCTATGTCTCCGAAAGAGAATCAAGCATGTGTACAGGGGCATAAACGCAGCAGTGATAGGATTGGAGAGGTTTGGTGAGCAAATGAAGACCATTTGAAGTCATATTGCATGGTACCCATTCCACGGGTTTCAACTACCCAGGTTTAAGGTATTCTTCCTTCAGCTAAAACATGCATGTGGAACCTAGAGTATGACCAACCATGTGATCGGGAGACGTGTTCAAATATGTCTCAGTTTTCCTCCCCTGGTACTCGGGTGCAACATTCCAGACGCTTTACTAACACTCTCCCCACTTGGAGAGTCAGTCCCTTTAACCTCCTGTTTGGCCCAGTTTGCAATTTCTGCGGAAGATGAACAGGAATAGCGAGAACCAATGAGAGGCTAGCTGGAGGTGTCTGGACGGGCAAATTTAACTCTCATTTCCCACCAGGAAGAGGAATTAACCAAAGGCTCAGCATGCCGGGCCGGAACCAGATTAGGGCCTGAAGCCATCCTGCGGTGTTGCGGCCAGGTCACAAGAAAGCGAGTTGAAGAAAGGAGCTCAGGGGCACTGTAATTCACAAACCTGCAGAGTTATAAATGACAGCTATCGTCCAAAAATAGACTGAAGTAAGGCTGCCAAGAGGACTTGAAAGCGGGGCAGAATTGCAGGAAACCGATTTCAGGAGGTAGACTGGAATTGCATTGAAAGCATAGGAAAAGAGGCAGAACGTCCACAATGATGCACTTGGCCAAAAAGGGCGTATGCGTTTTTTCCTGAATATATTCAGGAAAAAACGCATACGCCCTTTTTGGCCAACCAAGCAAGCTTGCAAAGGAAATCTGCACTACAATGAAGTCTCACTTCCCCCCGGTCAAAAGGGCCATCTGAAAAAAGTGTAAAATCCAGAAAGGCAGGACAGGCCATGGAGAACTGGGAGCCTTGTTATGCTGATGGGCGGGATGTAAATTGCCAACAACCACTCGGGAGAAGTGTATGGTGTTTCCTGAAACATCTAAAAAACAAAGCAACAGAACCTAGGGCACTTCCACTTATGGTCCTATAGCTTAGGGAAATTAAAATCAAAAAGACACAGCCACCCCAAAATTTGGGACGCCTCTGTTTACAAGAACCTCGTTTACAGTACAAGTTCAACATCGCAGAAAGTGAAAAATGGATAAAGAAGTTGTGGTATGTACTTACAAAGCAATATCACTCAGCAATGAAATCTGTGTCATCAGGCCCTTAGCAGCACAATGAGTGGATTCAGGTATGATGATTCTAACTGAAGTAAGTCACACAGAAAAAGAAACATCATAAGATATCAGTAATACACGGAATGTAAACTTGGCTACACAGGAACTGAATTACAGAACAGAACAGGGTCTCAAATTTAGAAAACCAACTTATGCTTGCTTAAGGGTAAAGGTGAGTTTGGGTGCTGCATAAAACCAGAGATTGAAATGAGTACAGATAAAGTTCCTTAAGTCAAATATGAAATAGACAAGAGCTACTCCTTGCTCAACGAAATGGACTCAACATCGCATATTAAACGCCTAAGAATGTACCTGACTAGTAAGTATCTTAAAACCTATGGATTGCTATGTCTCCGAAAGAGAATCAAGCATGTGTACAGGGGCATAAACGCAGCAGTGATAGGATTGGAGAGGTTCGGTGAGCAAATGAAGACCCTTTGAAGTCATATTGCATGGTACCCATTACACGGGTCTTAACTCTCCAGGTTTAAGGTATTCTTCCTTCAGCTAAAACATGCATGTGGAACCCAAGTATGATCAACCATGTGAACGGGAGACGTGTTCAAATATGTCTCAGTTTTCCTCCCCTGGTACTCGGGTGCAACATTCCAGATGCTTTACTAACACTCTCCCCACTTGGAGAGTCAGCGCCTTTAACCTCCTGTTTGGCCCAGTTTCAATTTCTGCGGAAGATGAACAGGAATAGCGAGAACCAATGAGAGACTAGCTGGAGGTGTCTGGACGGGCAAATTTAACTCTCATTTCCCACCAGGAAGAGGAAATAACCAAAGGCTCAGCGTGCCGTGCCGGAACCAGATTAGGGCCTGAAGCCATCCTGCGGTGTTGCGGCCAGGTCACAAGAAAGCAAGTTGAAGAAAGGAGCTCAGGGGCACTGTAATTCACAAACCTGCAGAGTTATAAATGACAGCTATCGTCCAAAAATAGACTGAAGTAAGGCTGCCAAGAGGACTTGAAAGCGGGGCAGAATTGAAGGAAACCGATTTCAGGAGGTAGACTGGAATTGCATTGAAAGCATAGGAAAAGAGGCAGAACGTCCACAATGATGCACTTGGCTAAAAAGGGCGTATGCATTTTTTCCTGAATATATTCAGGAAAAAACGCATACGCACTTTTTGGCCAACCAAGCAAGCTTGCAAAGGAAATCTGCACTACAATGAAGTCTCACTTCTCCCCGGTCAAAAGGGCCATCTGAAAAAAGTGTAAAATCCAGAAAGGCAGGACAGGCCATGGAGAACTGGGAGCCTTGTTATGCTGATGGGCGAGATGTAAATTGCCAACAACCACTCGGGAGAAGTGTATGGTGTTTCCTGAAACATCTAAAAAACAAAGCAACAGGACCTAGGGCACTTCCACTTATGGTCCTACAGCTTAGGGAAATTAAAATCAAAAAGACACAGCCACCCCAAAATTTGGGACGCCTCTGTTTACAAGAACCTCGTTTACAGTACAAGTTCAACATCGCAGAAAGTGAAAAATGGATAAAGAAGTTGTGGTATGTACTTACAAAGCAATATCACTCAGCAATGAAATCTGTGTCATCAGGCCCTTAGCAGCACAATGAGTGGATTCAGGTATGATGATTCTAACTGAAGTAAGTCACACAGAAAAAGAAACATCATAAGATATCAGTAATACACGGAATGTAAACTTGGCTACACAGGAACTGAATTACAGAACAGAACAGGGTCTCAAATTTAGAAAACCAACTTATGCTTGCTTAAGGGGAAAGGTGAGTTGGGGTGCTGCATAAAACCAGAGATTGAAATGAGTACAGATAAAGTTCCTTAAGTCAAATATGGAATAGACAAGAGCTACTCCTTGCTCAACGAAATGGACTCAACATCGCATATTAAACGCCTAAGAATGTACCTGACTAGTAAGTATCTTAAAACCTATGGATTGCTATGTCTCCGAAAGAGAATCAAGCATGTGTACAGGGGCATAAACGCAGCAGTGATAGGATTGCAGAAGTTCGGTGAGCAAATGAAGACCCTTTGAAGTCATATTGCATGGTACCCATTCCACGGGTTTCAACTACCCAGGTTTAAGGTATTCTTCCTTCCCCTAAAACATGCATGTGGAACCTAGAGTATGATCAACCATGTGATCGGGAGACGTGTTCAAATATGTCTCAGTTTTCCTCCCCTGGTACTCAGGTGCAACATTCCAGACGCTTTACTAACACTCTCCCCACTTGGAGAGTCAGTCCCTTTAACCTCCTGTTTGGCCCAGTTTGCAATTTCTGCGGAAGATGAACAGGAATAGCGAGAACCAATGAGAGGCTAGCTGGAGGTGTCTGGACGGGCAAATTTAACTCTCATTTCCCACCAGGAAGAGGAATTAACCAAAGGCTCAGCATGCCGGGCCGGAACCAGATTAAGGCCTGAAGCCATCCTGCAGTGTTGCGGCCAGGTCACAAGAAAGCGAGTTGAAGAAAGGAGCTCAGGGGCACTGTAATTCACAAACCTGCAGAGTTATAAATGACAGCTATCGTCCAAAAATAGACTGAAGTAAGGCTGCCAAGAGGACTTGAAAGCGGGGCAGAATTGCAGGAAACTGATTTCAGGAGGTAGACTGGAATTGCATTGAAAGCATAGGAAAAGAGGCAGAACGTCCACAATGATGCACTTGGCCAAAAAGGGCGTATGCGTTTTTTCCTGAATATATTCAGGAAAAAACGCATACGCCCTTTTTGGCCAACCAAGCAAGCTTGCAAAGGAAATGTGCACTACAATGAAGTCTCACTTCCCCCCGGTCAAAAGGGCCATCTGAAAAAAGTGTAAAATCCAGAAAGGCAGGACAGGCCATGGAGAACTGGGAGCCTTGTTATGCTGATGGGCGGGATGTAAATTGCCAACAACCACTCGGGAGAAGTGTATGGTGTTTCCTGAAACATCTAAAAAACAAAGCAACAGAACCTAGGGCACTTCCACTTATGGTCCTACAGCTTAGGGAAATTAAAATCAAAAAGACACAGCCACCCCAAAATTTGGGACGCCTCTGTTTACAAGAACCTCGTTTACAGTACAAGTTCAACATCGCAGAGAGTGAAAAATGGATAAAGAAGTTGTGGTATGTACTTACAAAGCAATATCACTCAGCAATGAAATCTGTGTCATCAGGCCCTTAGCAGCACAATGAGTGGATTCAGGTATGATGATTCTAACTGAAGTAAGTCACACAGAAAAAGAAACATCATAAGATATCAGTAATACACGGAATGTAAACTTGGCTACACAGGAACTGAATTACAGAACAGAACAGGGTCTCAAATTTAGAAAACCAACTTATGCTTGCTTAAGGGGAAAGGTGAGTTGGGGTGCTGCATAAAACCAGAGATTGAAATGAGTACAGATAAAGTTCCTTAAGTCAAATATGGAATAGACAAGAGCTACTCCTTGCTCAACGAAATGGACTCAACATCGCATATTAAACGCCTAAGAATGTACCTGACTAGTAAGTATCTTAAAACCTATGGATTGCTATGTCTCCGAAAGAGAATCAAGCATGTGTACAGGGGCATAAACGCAGCAGTGATAGGATTGGAGAGGTTCGGTGAGCAAATGAAGACCCTTTGAAGTCATATTGCATGGTACCCATTACACGGGTCTTAACTCTCCAGGTTTAAGGTATTCTTCCTTCAGCTAAAACATGCATGTGGAACCCAAGTATGATCAACCATGTGAACGGGAGACGTGTTCAAATATGTCTCAGTTTTCCTCCCCTGGTACTCAGGTGCAACATTCCAGACGCTTTACTAACACTCTCCCCACTTGGAGAGTCAGCGCCTTTAACCTCCTGTTTGGCCCAGTTTGCAATTTCTGCGGAAGATGAACAGGAATAGCGAGAACCAATGAGAGGCTAGCTGGAGGTGTCTGGACGGGCAAATTTAACTCTCATTTCCCACCAGGAAGAGGAATTTACCAAAGGCTCAGCATGCCGGGCCGGAACCAGATTAGGGCCTGAAGCCATCCTGCGGTGTTGCGGCCAGGTCACAAGAAAGCGAGTTGAAGAAAGGAGCTCAGGGGCACTGTAATTCACAAACCTGCAGAGTTATAAATGACAGCTATCGTCCAAAAATAGACTGAAGTAAGGCTGCCAAGAGGACTTGAAAGCGGGGCAGAATTGCAGGAAACCGATTTCAGGAGGTAGATTGGAATTGCATTGAAAGCATAGGAAAAGAGGCAGAACGTCCACAATGATGCACTTGGCCAAAAAGGGCGTATGCGTTTTTTCCTGAATATATTCAGGAAAAAACGCATACGCCCTTTTTGGCCAACCAAGCAAGCTTGCAAAGGAAATCTGCACTACAATGAAGTCTCACTTCCCCCCGGTCAAAAGGGCCATCTGAAAAAAGTGTAAAATCCAGAAAGGCAGGACAGGCCATGGAGAACTGGGAGCCTTGTTATGCTGATGGGCGGGATGTAAATTGCCAACAACCACTCGGGAGAAGTGTATGGTGTTTCCTGAAACATCTAAAAAACAAAGCAACAGAGCCTAGGGCACTTCCACTTATGGTCCTACAGCTTAGGGAAATTAAAATCAAAAAGACACAGCCACCCCAAAGTTTGGGACGCCTCTGTTTACAAGAACCTCGTTTACAGTACAAGTTCAACATCGCAGAAAGTGAAAAATGGATAAAGAAGTTGTGGTATTTACTTACAAAGCAATATCACTCAGCAATGAAATCTGTGTCATCAGGCCCGTAGCAGCACAATGAGTGGATTCAGGTATGATGATTCTAACTGAAGTAAGTCACACAGAAAAAGAAACATCATAAGATATCAGTAATACACGGAATGTAAACTTGGCTACACAGGAACTGAATTACAGAACAGAACAAGGTCTCAAATTTAGAAAACCAACTTATGCTTGCTTAAGGGGAAAGGTGAGTTGGGGTGCTGCATAAAACCAGAGATTGAAATGAGCACAGATAAAGTTCCTTAAGCCAAGTATGGAATAGACAAGAGCTACTCCTTGCTCAACGAAATGGACTCAACACCCCATATTAAACGCCTAAGAATGTACCTGACTAGTAAGTATCTTAAAACCTATGGATTGCTATGTCTCCAAAAGAGAATCAAGCGTGTGTACAGGGGCATAAACGCAGCAGTGATAGGATTGGAGAGGTTCGGTGAGCAAATGAAGACCCTTTGAAATCATATTGCATGGTACCCATTCCACGGGTCTCAACTCTCCAGGTTTAAGGTATTCTTCCTTCAGCTAAAACATGCATGTGGAACCCAGAGTATGATCAACCATGTGAACGGTAGACGTGTTCAAATATGTCTCAGTTTTCCTCCCCTGGTACTCGGGTGCAACATTCCAGACGCTTTACTAACACTCTCCCGACTTGGAGAGTCAGTCCCTTTAACCTCCTGTTTGGCCCAGTTTGCAATTTCTGCGGAAGATGAACAGGAATAGCGAGAACCAATGAGAGACTAGCTGGGGTGTCTGGACGGGCAAATTTAACTCTCATTTCCCACCAGGAAGAGGAAATAACCAAAGGCTCAGCGTGCCGTGCCGGAACCAGATTAGGGCCTGAAGCCATCCTGCGGTGTTGCGGCCAGGTCACAAGAAAGCGAGTTGAAGAAAGGAGCTCAGGGGCACTGTAATTCACAAACCTGCAGAGTTATAAATGACAGCTATCGTCCAAAAATAGACTGAAGTAAGGCTGCCAAGAGGACTTGAAAGCGGGGCAGAATTGCAGGAAACCGATTTCAGGAGGTAGACTGGAATTGCATTGAAAGCATAGGAAAAGAGGCAGAACGTCCACAATGATGCACTTGGCCAAAAAGAGCGTATGCGTTTTTTCCTGAATATATTCAGGAAAAAACGCATACGCCCATTTTGGCCAACCAAGCAAGCTTGCAAAGGAAATCTGCACTACAATGAAGTCTCACTTCCCCCCGGTCAAAAGGGCCATCTGAAAAAAGTGTAAAATCCAGAAAGGCAACAGGCCATTGAGAACTGGGAGCCTTGTTATGCTGATGGGCGGGATGTAAATTGCCAACAGACACTCGGGAGAAGTGTATGGTGTTTCCTGAAACATCTAAAAAAGAAAGCAACAGAGCCTAGGGCACTTCCACTTATGGTCCTATAGCTTAGGGAAATTAAAATCAAAAAGACACAGCCACCCCAAAGTTTGGAACGGCTCTGTTTACAAGAACCTCGTTTACAGTACAAGTTCAACATCGCAGAAAGTGAAAAATGGATAAAGAACTTGTGGTACTTACGTACAATGCAGTATCACTCAGCAATGAAATCTATGTCATCAGGCCCGTAGCAGCATAATGAGTAGATTCAGGTACGATGATTCTAACTGAAATAAGTCACACAGAAAAAGAAACATCATAAGATATCACTAATACACGGAATGTAAACTTGGCTACACAGGAACTGAATTCCAAAACAGAAAAGGTTCTCAAATTTGAAAACCAACTTATGCTTGCTTAAGGGTAAAGGTGAGTTGGGGTGCTGCATAAAACCAGAGATTGAAATGAGCACAGATAAAGTTCCTTAAGCCAAATATGGAATAGACAAGAGCTACTCCTTGCTCAACGAAATGGACTCAACACCGCATATTAAACGCCTAAGAATGTACCTGACTAGTAAGTATCTTAAAACCTATGGATTGCTATGTCTCCGAAAGAGAATCAAGCATGTGTACAGGGGCATAAACGCAGCAGTGATAGGATTGGAGAGGTTCGGTGAGCAAATGAAGACCCTTTGAAGTCATATTGCATGGTACCCATTTCACGGGTTTCAACTACCCAGGATTTAGGTATTCTTCCTTCAGCTAAAACATGCATGTGAACCCAAGTATGATCAACCATGTGAACGGGAGACGTGTTCAAATATGTCTCAGTTTTCCTCCCCTGGTACTCGGGTGCAACATTCCAGATGCTTTACTAACACTCTCCCCACTTGGAGAGTCAGCGCCTTTAACCTCCTGATTGGCCCAGTTTGCAATTTCTGCGGAAGATGAACAGGAATAGCGAGAACCAATGAGAGGCTAGCTGGAGGTGTCTGGACGGGCAAATTTAACTCTCATTTCCCACCAGGAAGAGGAAATAACCAAAGGCTCAGCGTGCCATACCGGAACCAGATTAGGGCCTGAAGCCATCCTGCGGTGGTGCGGCCAGCTCAAAAGAAAGCGAGTTGAAGAAAGGAGCTCAGGGGCACTCTAATTCACAAACCTGCAGAGTTATAAATGACAGCTATCGTCCAAAAATAGACTGAAGTAAGGCTGCCAAGAGGACTTGAAAGCGGGGCAGAATTGCAGGAAACCGATTTCAGGAGGTAGACTGGAATTGCATTGAAAGCATAGGAAAAGAGGCAGAACGTCCACAATGATGCACTTGGCCAAAAAGGGCGTATGCGTTTTTTCCTGAATATATTCAGGAAAAAACGCATACGCCCTTTTTGGCCAACCAAGCAAGCTTGCAAAGGAAATCTGCACTACAATGAAGTCTCACTTCCCCCCGGTCAAAAGGGCCATCTGAAAAAAGTGTAAAATCCAGAAAGGCAGGACAGGCCATGGAGAACTGGGAGCCTTGTTATGCTGATGGGCGGGATGTAAATTGCCAACAACCACTCAGGAGAAGTGTATGGTGTTTCCTGAAACATCTAAAAAACAAAGCAACAGAGCCTAGGGCACTGTCACTTATGGTCCTATAGCTTAGGGAAATTAAAATCAAAAAGACACAGCCACCCCAAACTTTGGGACGCCTCTGTTTACAAGAACCTCGTTTACAGTACAAGTTCAACATCGCAGAAAGTGAAAAATGGATAAAGAAGTTGTGGTATTTACTTACAAAGCAATATCAATCAGCAATGAAATCTATGTCATCAGGCCCTTAGCATCACAATGAGTGGATTCAGGTGTGATGATTCTAACTGAAATAAGTCACACAGAAAAAGAAACATCATAAGATATCAGTAATACACAGAATGTAAACTTGGCTACACAGGAACTGAATTACAGAACAGAACAGGGTCTCAAATTTAGAAAACCAACTTATGCTTGCTTGAGGGTAAAGGTGAGTTGGGGTGCTGCATAAAACCAGAGATTGAAATGAGCACACATAAAGTTCCTTAAGTCAAATACGGAATAGACAAGAGCTACTCCTTGCTCAACGAAATGGACTCAACACCGCATATTAAACGCCTAAGAATGTACCTGACTAGTAAGTATCGTAAAACCTATGGATTGCTATGTCTCCGAAAGAGAATCAAGCATGTGTACAGGGGCATAAACGCAGCAGTGATAGGATTGGAGAGGTTCGGTGAGCAAATGAAGACCCTTTGAAGTCATATTGCATGGTACCCATTACACGGGTCTTAACTCTCCAGGTTTAAGGTATTCTTCCTTCAGCTAAAACATGCATGTGGAACCCAAGTATGATCAACCATGTGAACGGGAGACGTGTTCAAATATGTCTCAGTTTTCCTCCCCTGGTACTCGGGTGCAACATTCCAGACGCTTTACTAACACTCTCCCCACTTGGAGAGTCAGCGCCTTTAACCTCCTGTTTGGCCCAGTTTGCAATTTCTGCGGAAGATGAACAGGAATAGCGAGAACCAATGAGAGACTAGCTGGAGGTGTCTGGACGGGCAAATTTAACTCTCATTTCCCACCAGGAAGAGGAAATAACCAAAGGCTCAGCATGCCGGGCCGGAACCAGATTAGGGCCTGAAGCCATCCTGCGGTGTTGCGGCCAGGTCACAAGAAAGCAAGTTGAAGAAAGGAGCTCAGGGGCACTGTAATTCACAAACCTGCAGAGTTATAAATGACAGCTATCGTCCAAAAATAGACTGAAGTAAGGCTGCCAAGAGGACTTGAAAGCGGGGCAGAATTGCAGGAAACCGATTTCAGGAGGTAGACTGGAATTGCATTGAAAGCATAGGAAAAGAGGCAGAACGTCCACAATGATGCACTTGGCCAAAAAGGGCGTATGCGTTTTTTCCTGAATATATTCAGGAAAAAACGCATACGCCCTTTTTGGCCAACCAAGCAAGCTTGCAAAGGAAATCTGCACTACAATGAAGTTTCACTTCCCCCCCGGTCAAAAGGGCCATCTGAAAAAAGTGTAAAATCCAGAAAGGCAGGACAGGCCATGGAGAACTGGGAGCCTTGTTATGCTGATGGGCGGGATGTAAATTGCCAACAACCACTCGGGAGAAGTGTATGGTGTTTCCTGAAACATCTAAAAAACAAAGCAACAGAACCTAGGGCACTTCCACTTATGGTCCTATAGCTTAGGGAAATTAAAATCAAAAAGACACAGCCACCCCAAAGTTTGGAACGGCTCTGTTTACAAGAACCTCGTTTACAGTACAAGTTCAACATCGCAGAAAGTGAAAAATGGATAAAGAAGTTGTGGTATTTACTTACAAAGCAATATCACTCAGCAATGAAATCTGTGTCATCAGGCCCTTAGCAGCACAATGAGTGGATTCAGGTATGATGATTCTAACTGAAGTAAGTCACACAGAAAAAGAAACATCATAAGATATCAGTAATACACGGAATGTAAACTTGGCTACACAGGAACTGAATTACAGAACAGAACAGGGTCTCTAATTTAGAAAACCAACTTATTCTTGCTTAAGGGTAAAGGTGAGTGGGGGTGCTGCATAAAACCAGAGATTGAAATGAGCACAGATAAAGTTCCTTAAGCCAAATATGGAATAGACAAGAGCTACTCCTTGCTCAACGAAATGGACTCAACACCCCATATTAAACGCCTAAGAATGTACCTGACTAGTAAGTATCTTAAAACCTATGGATTGCTATGTCTCCGAAAGAGAATCAAGCATGTGTACACGGGCATAAATGCAGCAGTGATAGGATTGGAGAGGTTCGGTGAGCAAATGAAGACCCTTTGAAGTCATATTGCATGGTACCCATTCCAGGGGTTTCAACTACCCAGGTTTAAGGTATTCTTCCTTCAGCTAAAACATGCATGTGGAACCCAAGTATGATCAACCATGTGAACGGGAGACGTGTTCAAATATGTCTCAGTTTTCCTCCCCTGGTACTCGGGTGCAACATTCCAGACGCTTTACTAACAATCTCCCCACTTGGAAAGTCAGCGCCTTTAACCTCCTGTTTGGCCCAGTTTGCAATTTCTGCGGAAGATGAACAGGAATAGCGAGAACCAATGTGAGGCTAGCTGGAGGTGTCTGGACGGGCAAATTATTCCTGAATATATTCAGGAAAAAACGCATACGCCCTTTTTGGCCAACCAAGCAAGCTTGCAAAGGAAATCTGCACTACAATGAAGTCTCACTTCCCCCCGGTCAAAAGGGCCATCTGAAAAAAGTGTAAAATCCAGAAAGGCAGGACAGGCCAAGGACAACTGGGAGCCTTGTTATGCTGATGGGCGGGATGTAAATTGCCAACAGACACTCGGGAGAAGTGTATGGTGTTTCCTGAAACATCTAAAAAACAAAGCAACAGAGCCTAGGGCACTGCCACTTATGGTCCTATAGCTTAGGGAAATTAAAATCAAAAAGACACAGCCACCCCAAGTTTGGGACGCCTCTGTTTACAAGAACCTCGTTTACAGTACAAGTTCAACATCGCAGAAAGTGAAAAATGGATAAAGAAGTTGTGGTATTTACTTACAGAGCAATATCACTCAGCAATGAAATCTATGTCATCAGGCCCTTAGCATCACAATGAGTGGATTCAGGTATGATGATTCTAACTGAAATAAGTCACACAGAAAAACAAACATCATAAGATATCAGTAATACACGGAATGTAAACTTGGCTACACAGGAACTGAATTACAGAACAGAACAGGGTCTCAAATTTAGAAAAACAACTTATGCTTGCTTAAGGGTAAAGGTGAGTTGGGGTGCTGCATAAAACCAGAGATTGAAATGAGCACAGATAAAGTTCCTTAAGTCAAATATGGAATAGACAAGAGCTACTCCTTGCTCAACGAAATGGACTCAACACCGCATATTAAAAGCCTAAGAATGTACCTGACTAGTAAGTATCTTAAAACCTATGGATTGCTATGTCTCCAAAAGAGAATCAAGCATGTGTACAGGGGCATAAACGCAGCAGTGATAGGATTGGAGAGGTTCGGTGAGCAAATGAAGACCCTTTGAAGTCATATTGCATGGTACCCATTCCACGGGTCTCAACTCTCCAGGTTTAAGGTATTCTTCCTTCAGCTAAAACATGCATGTGGAACCCAAGTATGATCAACCATGTGAACGGGAGACGTGTTCAAATATGTCTCAGTTTTCCTCCCCTGGTACTCGGGTGCAACATTCCAGACGCTTTACTAACACTCTCCCCACTTGGAGAGTCAGCGCCCTTAACCTCCTGTTTGGCCCAGTTTGCAATTTCTGCGGAAGATGAACAGGAATACTGAGAACCAATGAGAGGCTAGCTGGAGGTGTCTGGACGGGCAAATTTAACTCTCATTTCCCACCAGGAAGAGGGAATAACCAAAGGCTCAGCGTGCCGTACCGGAACCAGATTAGGGCCTGAAGCCATCCTGCGGTGTTGCCGCCAGCTCAAAAGAAAGCGAGTTGAAGAAAGGAGCTCAGGGGCACTGTAATTCACAAACCTGCAGAGTTATAAATGACAGCTATCGTCCAAAAATAGACTGAAGTAAGGCTGCCAAGAGGACTTGAAAGCGGGGCAGAATTGCAGGAAACCGATTTCAGGAGGTAGACTGGAATTGCATTGAAAGCATAGGAAAAGAGGCAGAACGTCCACAATGATGCACTTGGCCAAAAAGGGCGTATGCGTTTTTTCCTGAATATATTCAGGAAAAAACGCATACGCCCTTTTTGGCCAACCAAGCAATCTTGCAAAGGAAAGCTGCACTACAATGAAGTCTCACTTCCCCCCGGTCAAAAGGGCCATCTGAAAAAAGTGTAAAATCCAGAAAGGCAGGACAGGCCATGGAGAACTGGGAGCCTTGTTATGCTGATGGGCGGGATGTAAATTGCCAACAACCACTCGGGAGAAGTGTATGGTGTTTCCTGAAACATCTAAAAAACAAAGCAACAGAGCCTAGGGCACTTCCACTTATGGTCCTATAGCTTAGGGAAATTAAAATCAAAAAGACACAGCCACCCCAAAGTTTGGAACGGCTCTGTTTACAAGAACCTCGTTTACAGTACAAGTTCAACATCGCAGAAAGTGAAAAATGGATAAAGAAGTTGTGGTATTTACTTACAAAGCAATATCACTCAGCAATGAAATCTATGTCATCAGGCCCGTAGCAGCATAATGAGTAGATTCAGGTACGATGATTCTAACTGAAATAAGTCACACAGAAAAAGAAACATCATAAGATATCACTAATACACGGAATGTAAACTTGGCTACACAGGAACTGAATTCCAAAACAGAAAAGATTCTCAAATTTAGAAAACCAACTTATGCTTGCTTAAGGGGAAAGGTGAGTTGGGTTGCTGCATAAAACCAGAGATTGAAATGAGCACAGATAAAGTTCCTTAAGCCAAATATGGAATAGACAAGAGCTACTCCTTGCTCAACGAAATGGACTCAACACCGCATATTAAACGCCTAAGAATGTACCTGACTAGTAACTATCGTAAAACCTATGGATTGCTATGTCTCCGAAAGAGAATCAAGCATGTGTACAGGGGCATAAACGCAGCAGTGATAGGATTGGAGAGGTTCGGTGAGCAAATGAAGACCCTTTGAAGTCATATTGCATGGTACCCATTTCACGGGTTTCAACTACCCAGGTTTTAGGTATTCTTCCTTCAGCTAAAACATGCATGTGAACCCAAGTATGATCAACCATGTGAACGGGAGACGTGTTCAAATATGTCTCAGTTTTCCTCCCCTGGTACTCGGGTGCAACATTCCAGACGCTTTACTAACACTCTCCCCACTTGGAGAGTCAGCGCCTTTAACCTCCTGTTTGGCCCAGTTTGCAATTTCTGCGGAAGATGAACAGGAATAGCGAGAACCAATGAGAGGCTAGCTGGAGGTGTCTGGACGGGCAAATTTAACTCTCATTTCCCACCAGGAAGAGGAAATAACCAAAGGCTCAGCGTGCCGTACCGGTACCAGATTAGGGCCTGAAGCCATCCTGCGGTGTTGCGGCCAGCTCAAAAGAAAGCAAGTTGAAGAAAGGAGCTCAGGGGCACTGTAATTCACAAACCTGCAGAGTTATAAATGACAGATATCGTCCAAAAATAGACTGAAGTAAGGCTGCCAAGAGGACTTGAAAGCGGGGCAGAATTGCAGGAAACCGATTTCAGGAGGTAGATTGGAATTGCATTGAAAGCATAGGAAAAGAGGCAGAACGTCCACAATGATGCACTTGGCCAAAAAGGGCGTATGCGTTTTTTCCTGAATATATTCAGGAAAAAACGCATACGCCCTTTTTGGCCAACCAAGCAAGCTTGCAAAGGAAATCTGCACTACAATGAAGTCTCACTTCCCCCCGGTCAAAAGGGCCATCTGAAAAAAGTGTAAAATCCAGAAAGGCAGGACAGGCCATGGAGAACTGGGAGCCTTGTTATGCTGATGGGCGGGATGTAAATTGCCAACAACCACTCGGGAGAAGTGTATGGTGTTTCCTGAAACATCTAAAAAACAAAGCAACAGAACCTAGGGCACTTCCACTTATGGTCCTATAGCTTAGGGAAATTAAAATCAAAAAGACACAGCCACCCCAAAGTTTGGAACGGCTCTGTTTACAAGAACCTCGTTTACAGTACAAGTTCAACATCGCAGAAAGTGAAAAATGGATAAAGAAGTTGTGGTATGTACTTACAAAGCAATATCACTCAGCAATGAAATCTGTGTCATCAGGCCCTTAGCAGCACAATGAGTGGATTCAGGTATGATGATTCTAACTGAAGTAAGTCACACAGAAAAAGAAACATCATAAGATATCAGTAATACACGGAATGTAAACTTGGCTACACAGGAACTGAATTACAGAACAGAACAGGGTCTCAAATTTAGAAAACCAACTTATGCTTGCTTAAGGGTAAAGGTGAGTTGGGGTGCTGCATAAAACCAGAGATTGAAATGAGCACAGATAAAGTTCCTTAAGTCAAATATGGAATAGACAAGAGCTACTCCTTGCTCAACGAAATGGACTCAACATCGCATATTAAACGCCTAAGAATGTACCTGACTAGTAAGTATCTTAAAACCTATGGATTGCTATGTCTCCGAAAGAGAATCAAGCATGTGTACAGGGGCATAAACGCAGCAGTGATAGGATTGCAGAGGTTCGGTGAGCAAATGAAGACCCTTTGAAGTCATATTGCATGGTACCCATTCCACGGGTTTCAACTACCCAGGTTTAAGGTATTCTTCCTTCAGCTAAAACATGCATGTGGAACCCAGAGTATGATCAACCATGTGAACGGTAGACGTGTTCAAATATGTCTCAGTTTTCCTCCCCTGGTACTCGGGTGCAACATTCCAGACGCTTTACTAACACTCTCCCGACTTGGAGAGTCAGTCCCTTTAACCTCTTGTTTGGCCCAGTTTGCAATTTCTGCGGAAGATGAACAGGAATAGCGAGAACCAATGAGAGACTAGCTGGGGTGTCTGGACGGGCAAATTTAACTCTCATTTCCCACCAGGAAGAGGAAATAACCAAAGGCTCAGCGTGCCGTGCCGGAACCAGATTAGGGCCTGAAGCCATCCTGCGGTGTTGCGGCCAGGTCACAAGAAAGCGAGTTGAAGAAAGGAGCTCAGGGGCACTGTAATTCACAAACCTGCAGAGTTATAAATGACAGCTATCGTCCAAAAATAGACTGAAGTAAGGCTGCCAAGAGGACTTGAAAGCGGGGCAGAATTGCAGGAAACCGATTTCAGGAGGTAGACTGGAATTGCATTGAAAGCATAGGAAAAGAGGCAGAACGTCCACAATGATGCACTTGGCCAAAAAGAGCGTATGCGTTTTTTCCTGAATATATTCAGGAAAAAACGCATACACCCTTTTTGGCCAACCAAGCAAGCTTGCAAAGGAAATGTGCACTACAATGAAGTCTCACTTACCCCCGGTCAAAAGGGCCATCTGAAAAAAGTGTAAAATCCAGAAAGGCAGGACAGGCCATGGAGAACTGGGAGCCTTGTTATGCTGATGGGCGGGATGTAAATTGCCAACAACCACTCGGGAGAAGTGTATGGTGTTTCCTGAAACATCTAAAAAACAAAGCAACAGAACCTAGGGCACTTCCACTTATGGTCCTATAGCTTAGGGAAATTAAAATCAAAAAGACACAGCCACCCCAAAGTTTGGAACGGCTCTGTTTACAAGAACCTCGTTTACAGTACAAGTTCAACATCGCAGAAAGTGAAAAATGGATAAAGAAATTGTGGTATTTACTTACAAAGCAATATCACTCAACAATGAAATCTGTGTCATCAGGCCCTTAGCAGCACAATGAGTGGATTCAGGTATGATGATTCTAACTGAAGTAAGTCACACAGAAAAAGAAACATCATAAGATATCAGTAATACACGGAATGTAAACTTGGCTACACAGGAACTGAATTACAGAACAGAACAGGGTCTCAAATTTAGAAAACCAACTTATGCTTGCTTAAGGGTAAAGGTGAGTTGGGGTGCTGCATAAAACCAGAGATTGAAATGAGCACAGATAAAGTTCCTTAAGCCAAATATGGAATAGACAAGAGCTACTCCTTGCTCAACGAAATGGACTCAAAACCCCATATTAAACCCCTAAGAATGTACCTGACTAGTAAGTATCTTAAAACCTATGGATTGCTATGTCTCCAAAAGAGAATCAAGCGTGTGTACAGGGGCATAAACGCAGCAGTGATAGGATTGGAGAGGTTCGGTGAGCAAATGAAGACCCTTTGAAGTCATATTGCATGGTACCCATTCCACGGGTCTCAACTCTCCAGGTTTAAGGTATTCTTCCTTCAGCTAAAACATGCATGTGGAACCCAAGTATGATCAACCATGTGAACGGGAGACGTGTTCAAATATGTCTCAGTTTTCCTCCCCTGGTACTCGGGTGCAACATTCCAGACGCTTTACTAACACTCTCCCCACTTGGAGAGTCAGCGCCTTTAACCTCCTGTTTGGCCCAGTTTGCAATTTCTGCGGAAGATGAACAGGAATAGCGAGAACCAATGAGAGGCTAGCTGGAGGTGTCTGGACGGGCAAATTTAACTCTCATTTCCCACCAGGAAGAGGAATTAACCAAAGGCTCAGCGTGCCGGGCCGGAACCAGATTAGGGCCTGAAGCCATCCTGCGGTGTTGCGGCCAGGTCACAAGAAATCGAGTTGAAGAAAGGAGCTCAGGGGCACTGTAATTCACAAACCTGCAGAGTTATAAATGACAGCTATCGTCCAAAAATAGACTGAATAAGGCTGCCAAGAGGACTTGAAAGCGGGGCAGAATTGCAGGAAACCGATTTCAGGAGGTAGACTGGAATTGCATTGAAAGCATAGGAAAAGAGGCAGAACGTCCACAATGATGCACTTGGCCAAAAAGGGCGTATGCGTTTTTTCCTGAATATATTCAGGAAAAAACGCATACGCCCTTTTTGGCCAACCAAGCAAGCTTGCAAAGGAAATCTGCACTACAATGAAGTCTCACTTCCCCCCGGTCAAAAGGGCCATCTGAAAAAAGTGTAAAATCCAGAAAGGCAGGACAGGCCATGGAGAACTGGGAGCCTTGTTATGCTGATGGGCGGGATGTAAATTGCCAACAACCACTCGGGAGAAGTGTATGGTGTTTCCTGAAACATCTAAAAAACAAAGCAACAGAGCCTAGGGCACTTCCACTTATGGTCCTATAGCTTAGGGAAATTAAAATCAAAAAGACACAGCCACCCCAAAGTTTGGAATGGCTCTGTTTACAAGAACCTCGTTTACAGTACAAGTTCAACATCGCAGAAAGTGAAAAATGGATAAAGAAGTTGTGGTATTCACTTACAAAGCAATATCACTCAGCAATGAAATCTATGTCATCAGGCCCTTAGCAGCACAATGAGTGGATTCAGGTATGATGATTCTAACTGAAATAAGTCACACAGAAACAGAAACATCATAAGATATCAGTAATACACGGAATGGAAACTTGGCTACACAGGAACTGAATTACAGAACAGAACAGGGTCTCAAATTTAGAAAACCAACTTATGCTTGCTTAAGGGTAAAGGTGAGTTGGGGTGCTGCATAAAACCAGAGATTGAAATGAGCACAGATAAAGTTCCTTAAGCCAAATATGGAATAGACAAGAGCTACTGCTTGCTCAACGAAATGGACTCAACACCGCATATTAAACGCCTAAGAATGTACCTGACTTGTAAGTATCTTAAAACCTATGGATTGCTATGTCTCCGAAAGAGAATCAAGCATGTGTACAGGGGCATAAACGCAGCAGTGATAGGATTGGAGAGGTTCGGTGAGCAAATGAAGACCCTTTGAAGTCATATTGCATGGTACCCATTCCACGGGTTTCAACTACCCAGGTTTAAGGTATTCTTCCTTCAGCTAAAACATGCATGTGGAACCTTGAGTATGATCAACCATGTGATCGGGTGACGTGTTCAAATATGTCTCAGTTTTCCTCCCCTGGTACTCGGGTGCAACATTCCAGACGGTTTACTAACACTCTCCCGACTTGGAGAGTCAGTCCCTTTAACCTCCTGTTTGGCCCAGTTTGCAATTTCTGCGGAAGATGAACAGGAATAGCGAGAACCAATGAGAGGCTAGCTGGAGGTGTCTGGACGGGCAAATTTAACTCTCATTTCCCACCAGGAAGAGGAAATAACCAAAGGCTCAGCATGCCGGGCCGGAACCAGATTATGGCCTGAAGCCATCCTGCGGTGTTGTGGCCAGGTCACAAGAAAGCGAGTTGAAGAAAGGAGCTCAGGGGCACTGTAATTCACAAACCTGCAGAGTTATAAATGACAGCTATCGTCCAAAAATAGACTGAAGTAAGGCTGCCAAGAGGACTTGAAAGCGGGGCAGAATTGCAGGAAACCGATTTCAGGAGGTAGACTGGAATTGCATTGAAAGCATAGGAAAAGAGGCAGAACGTCCACAATGATGCACTTGGCCAAAAAGGGCGTATGTGTTTTTTCCTGAATATATTCAGGAAAAAACGCATACGCACTTTTTGGCCAACCAAGCAAGCTTGCAAAGGAAATCTGCACTACAATGAAGTCTCACTTCCCCCCGGTCAAAAGGGCCATCTGAAAAAAGTGTAAAATCCAGAAAGGCAGGACAGGCCATGGAGAACTGGGAGCCTTGTTATGCTGATGGGCGGGATGTAAATTGCCAACAGACACTCGGGAGAAGTGTATGGTGTTTCCTGAAACATCTAAAAAACAAAGCAACAGAGCCTAGGGCACTGTCTCTTATGGTCCTATAGCTTAGGGAAATTAAAATCAAAAAGACACAGCCACCCCAAACTTTGGGACGCCTCTGTTTACAAGAACCTCGTTTACAGTACAAGTTCAACATCGCAGAAAGTGAAAAATGGATAAAGAAGTTGTGGTATTTACTTACAAAGCAATATCACTCAGCAATGAAATCTGTGTCATCAGGCCCTTAGCATCACAATGAGTGGATTCAGGTATGATGATTCTAACTGAAATATGTAACACAGAAAAAGAAACATCATAAGATATCAGTAATACACGGAATGTAAACTTGGCTACACAGGAACTGAATTACAGAACAGAACAGGGTCTCAAATTTAGAAAACCAACTTATGCTTGCTTGAGGGTAAAGGTGAGTTGGGGTGCTGCATAAAACCAGAGATTGAAATGAGCACACATAAAGTTCCTTAAGTCAAATACGGAATAGACAAAAGCTACTCCTTGCTCAACGAAATGGACTCAACACCGCATATTAAACGCCTAAGAATGTACCTGACTAGTAAGTATCGTAAAACCTATGGATTGCTATGTCTCCGTGAGAATCAAGCATGTGTACAGGGGCATAAACGTAGCAGTGATAGGATTGGAGAGGTTCGGTGAGCAAATGAAGACCCTTTGAAGTCATATTGCATGGTACCCATTACACGGGTCTTAACTCTCCAGGTTTAAGGTATTCTTCCTTCAGCTAAAACATGCATGTGGAACCCAAGTATGATCAACCATGTGAACGGGAGACGTGTTCAAATATGTCTCAGTTTTCCTCCCCTGGTACTCGGGTGCAACATTCCAGACGCTTTACTAACACTCTCCCCACTTGGAGAGTCAGCGCCTTTAACCTCCTGTTTGGCCCAGTTTGCAATTTCTGCGGAAGATGAACAGGAATAGCGAGAACCAATGAGAGACTAGCTGGAGGTGTCTGGACGGGCAAATTTAACTCTCATTTCCCACCAGGAAGAGGAAATAACCAAAGGCTCAGCATGCCGGGCCGGAACCAGATTAGGGCCTGAAGCCATCCTGCGGTGTTGCGGCCAGGTCACAAGAAAGCAAGTTGAAGAAAGGAGCTCAGGGGCACTGTAATTCACAAACCTGCAGAGTTATAAATGACAGCTATCGTCCAAAAATAGACTGAAGTAAGGCTGCCAAGAGGACTTGAAAGCGGGGCAGAATTGCAGGAAACCGATTTCAGGAGGTAGACTGGAATTGAATTGAAAGCATAGGAAAAGAGGCAGAACGTCCACAATGATGCACTTGGCCAAAAAGGGCGTATGCGTTTTTTCCTGAATATATTCAGGAAAAAACGCATACGCCCTTTTTGGCCAACCAAGCAAGCTTGCAAAGGAAATCTGCACTACAATGAAGTTTCACTTCCCCCCCGGTCAAAAGGGCCATCTGAAAAAAGTGTAAAATCCAGAAAGGCAGGACAGGCCATGGAAAACTGGGAGCCTTGTTATGCTGATGGGCGGGATGTAAATTGCCAACAACCACTCAGGAGAAGTGTATGGTGTTTCCTGAAACATCTAAAAAACAAAGCAACAGAACCTAGGGCACTTCCACTTATGGTCCTATAGCTTAGGGAAATTAAAATCAAAAAGACACAGCCACCCGAAAGTTTGGAACGGCTCTGTTTACAAGAACCTCGTTTACAGTACAAGTTCAACATCGCAGAAAGTGAAAAATGGATAAAGAAGTTGTGGTATTTACTTACAAAGCAATATCACTCAGCAATGAAATCTGTGTCATCAGGCCCTTAGCAGCACAATGAGTGGATTCAGGTATGATGATTCTAACTGAAGTAAGTCACACAGAAAAAGAAACATCATAAGATATCAGTAATACACGGAATGTAAACTTGGCTACACAGGAACTGAATTACAGAACAGAACAGGGTCTCTAATTTAGAAAACCAACTTATTCTTGCTTAAGGGTAAAGGTGAGTGGGGGTGCTGCATAAAACCAGAGATTGAAATGAGCACACATAAAGTTCCTTAAGCCAAATATGGAATAGACAAGAGCTACTCCTTGCTCAACGAAATGGACTCAACACCCCATATTAAACGCCTAAGAATGTACCTGACTAGTAAGTATCTTAAAACCTATGGATTGCTATGTCTCCGAAAGAGAATCAAGCATGTGTACACGGGCATAAATGCAGCAGTGATAGGATTGGAGAGGTTCGGTGAGCAAATGAAGACCCTTTGAAGTCATATTGCATGGTACCCATTCCAGGGGTTTCAACTACCCAGGTTTAAGGTATTCTTCCTTCAGCTAAAACATGCATGTGGAACCCAAGTATGATCAACCATGTGAACGGGAGACGTGTTCAAATATGTCTCAGTTTTCCTCCCCTGGTACTCGGGTGCAACATTCCAGACGCTTTACTAACACTCTCCCCACTTGGAGAGTCAGCGCCTTTAACCTCCTGTTTGGCCCAGTTTGCAATTTCTGCGGAAGATGAACAGGAATAGCGAGAACCAATGAGAGGCTAGCTGGAGGTGTCTGGACGGGCAAATTATTCCTGAATATATTCAGGAAAAAACGCATACGCCCTTTTTGGCCAACCAAGCAAGCTTGCAAAGGAAATCTGCACTACAATGAAGTCTCACTTCCCCCCGGTCAAAAGGGCCATCTGAAAAAAGTGTAAAATCCAGAAAGGCAGGACAGGCCAAGGACAACTGGGAGCCTTGTTATGCTGATGGGCGGGATGTAAATTGCCAACAGACACTTGGGAGATGTGTATGGTGTTTCCTGAAACATCTAAAAAACAAAGCAACAGAGCCTAGGGCACTGCCACTTATGGTCCTATAGCTTAGGGAAATTAAAATCAAAAAGACACAGCCACCCCAAGTTTGGGACGCCTCTGTTTACAACAACCTCGTTTACAGTACAAGTTCAACATCGCAGAAAGTGAAAAATGGATAAAGAAGTTGTGGTATTTACTTACAGAGCAATATCACTCAGCAATGAAATCTATGTCATCAGGCCCTTAGCATCACAATGAGTGGATTCAGGTATGATGATTCTAACTGAAATAAGTCACACAGAAAAAGAAACATCATAAGATATCAGTAATACACGGAATGTAAACTTGGCTACACAGGAACTGAATTACAGAACAGAACAGGGTCTCAAATTTAGAAAAACAACTTATGCTTGCTTAAGGGGAAAGGTGAGTTGGGGTGCTGCATAAAACCAGAGATTGAAATGAGCACAGATAAAGTTCCTTAAGTCAAATATGGAATAGACAAGAGCTACTCCTTGCTCAACGAAATGGACTCAACACCGCATATTAAAAGCCTAAGAATGTACCTGACTAGTAAGTACGTAAAACCTATGGATTGCTATGTCTCCAAAAGAGAATCAAGCATGTGTACAGGGGCATAAACGCAGCAGTGATAGGATTGGAGAGGTTCGGTGAGCAAATGAAGACCCTTTGAAGTCATATTGCATGGTACCCATTCCACGGGTCTCAACTCTCCAGGTTTAAGGTATTCTTCCTTCAGCTAAAACATGCATGTGGAACCCAAGTATGATCAACCATGTGAACGGGAGACGTGTTCAAATATGTCTCAGTTTTCCTCCCCTGGTACTCGGGTGCAACATTCCAGACGCTTTACTAACACTCTCCCCACTTGGAGAGTCAGCGCCTTTAACCTCCTGTTTGGCCCAGTTTCAATTTCTGCGGAAGATGAACAGGAATAGCGAGAACCAATGAGAGACTAGCTGGAGGTGTCTGGACGGGCAAATTTAACTCTCATTTCCCACCAGGAAGAGGAAATAACCAAAGGCTCAGCGTGCCGTGCCGGAACCAGATTAGGGCCTGAAGCCATCCTGCGGTGTTGCGGCCAGGTCACAAGAAAGCAAGTTGAAGAAAGGAGCTCAGGGGCACTGTAATTCACAAACCTGCAGAGTTATAAATGACAGCTATCGTCCAAAAATAGACTG
The DNA here is from genome assembly GCF_949987515.2 of Delphinus delphis. NCBI lineage: Eukaryota > Metazoa > Chordata > Mammalia > Artiodactyla > Delphinidae > Delphinus > Delphinus delphis. The sequence continues at coordinate 437,888 of NW_027192815.1, forward strand.
AAGTAAGGCTGCCAAGAGGACTTGAAAGCGGGGCAGAATTGAAGGGAACCGATTTCAGGAGGTAGACTGGAATTGCATTGAAAGCATAGGAAAAGAGGCAGAACGTCCACAATGATGCACTTGGCTAAAAAGGGCGTATGCATTTTTTCCTGAATATATTCAGGAAAAAACGCATACGCACTTTTTGGCCAACCAAGCAAGCTTGCAAAGGAAATCTGCACTACAATGAAGTCTCACTTCCCCCCGGTCAAAAGGGCCATCTGAAAAAAGTGTAAAATCCAGAAAGGCAGGACAGGCCATGGAGAACTGGGAGCCTTGTTATGCTGATGGGCGGGATGTAAATTGCCAACAACCACTCGGGAGAAGTGTATGGTGTTTCCTGAAACATCTAAAAAACAAAGCAACAGAACCTAGGGCACTTCCACTTATGGTCCTATAGCTTAGGGAAATTAAAATCAAAAAGACACAGCCACCCAAAAGTTTGGAACGGCTCTGTTTACAAGAACCTCGTTTACAGTACAAGTTCAACATCGCAGAAAGTGAAAAATGGATAAAGAAGTTGTGGTATTTACTTACAAAGCAATATCACTCAGCAATGAAATCTGTGTCATCAGGCACTTAGCAGCACAATGAGTGGATTCAGGTATGATGATTCTAACTGAAATAAGTCACACAGAAAAAGAAACATCATAAGATATCAGTAATACACGGAATGTAAACTTGGCTACACAGGAACTGAATTACAGAACAGAACAGGGTCTCAAATTTAGAAAACCAACTTATTCTTGCTTAAGGGTAAAGGTGAGTTGGCGTGCTGCATAAAACCAGACATTGAAATGAGCACAGATAAAGTTCCTTAAGCCAAATATGGAATAGACAAGAGCTACTCTTTGCTCAACGAAATGGACTCAACACCCCATATTAAACGCCTAAGAATGTACCTGACTAGTAAGTATCTTAAAACCTATGGATTGCTATGTCTCCGAAAGAGAATCAAGCATGTGTACAGGGGCATAAACGCAGCAGTGATAGGATTGGAGAGGTTTGGTGAGCAAATGAAAACCATTTGAAGTCATATTGCAAGGTACCCATTCCACGGGTTTCAACTACCCAGGTTTAAGGTATTCTTCCTTCAGCTAAAACATGCATGTGGAACCTAGAGTATGATCAACCATGTGATCGGGAGACGTGTTCAAATATGTCTCAGTTTTCCTCCCCTGGTACTCGGGTGCAACATTCCAGACGCTTTACTAACACTCTCCCCACTTGGAGAGTCAGTCCCTTTAAACTCCTGTTTGGCCCAGTTTGCAATTTCTGCGGAAGATGAACAGGAATAGCGAGAACCAATGAGAGGCTAGCTGGAGGTGTCTGGACGGGCAAATTTAACTCTCATTTCCCACCAGGAAGAGGAATTAACCAAAGGCTCAGCATGCCGGGCCGGAACCAGATTAGGGCCTGAAGCCATCCTGCGGTGTTGCGGCCAGGTCACAAGAAAGCGAGTTGAAGAAAGGAGCTCAGGGGCACTGTAATTCACAAACCTGCAGAGTTATAAATGACAGCTATCGTCCAAAAATAGACTGAAGTAAGGCTCCCAAGAGGACTTGAAAGCGGGGCAGAATTGCAGGAAACCGATTTCAGGAGGTAGACTGGAATTGCATTGAAAGCATAGGAAAAGAGGCAGAACGTCCACAATGATGCACTTGGCCAAAAAGGGCGTATGCGTTTTTTCCTGAATATATTCAGGAAAAAACGCATACGCCCTTTTTGGCCAACCAAGCAAGCTTGCAAAGGAAATCTGCACTACAATGAAGTCTCACTTCCCCCCGGTCAAAAGGGCCATCTGAAAAAAGTGTAAAATCCAGAAAGGCAGGACAGGCTATGGAGAACTGGGAGCCTTGTTATGCTGATGGGCGGGATGTAAATTGCCAACAGACACTCGGGAGAAGTGTATGGTGTTTCCTGAAACATCTAAAAAACAAAGCAACAGAGCCTAGGGCACTTCCACTTATGGTCCTATAGCTTAGGGAAATTAAAATCAAAAAGACACAGCCACCCCAAAGTTTGGGACGCCTCTGTTTACAAGAACCTCGTTTACAGTACAAGTTCAACATCGCAGAAAGTGAAAAATGGATAAAGAAGTTGTGGTATTTACTTACAAAGCAATATCACTCAGCAATGAAATCTATGTCATCAGGCCCTTAGCAGCACAATGAGTGGATTCAGGTATGATGATTCTAACTGAAATAAGTCACACAGAAAAAGAAACATCATAAGATATCAGTAATACACGGAATGTAAACTTGGCTACACAGGAACTGAATTACAGAACAGAACAGGGTCTCAAATTTAGAAAACCAACTTATGCTTGCTTAAGGGGAAAGGTGAGTTGGGGTGCTGCATAAAACCAGAGCTTGAAATGAGCACAGATAAATTTCCTTAAGCCAAATATGGAATAGACAAGAGCTACTCCTTGCTCAACGAAATGGACTCAACACCCCATATTAAACGCCTAAGAATGTACCTGACTAGTAAGTATCTTAAAACCTATGGATTGCTATGTCTCCGAAAGAGAATCAAGCATGTGTACAGGGGCATAAACGCAGCAGTGATAGGATTGGAGAGGTTCGGTGAGCAAATGAAGACCCTTTGAAGTCATATTGCATGGTACCCATTCCACGGGTTTCAACTACCCAGGTGTAAGGTATTTTTCCTTCAGCTAAAACATGCATGTGGAACCTAGAGTATGATCAACCATGTGATCGGCAGATGTGTTCAAATATGTCTCAGTTTTCGTACCCTGGTACTCGGGTGCAACATTCCAGACGCTTTACTAACGCTCTCCCCACTTGGAGAGTAAGTCCCTTTAACCTCCTGTTTGGCCCAGTTTGCAATTTCTGCGGAAGATGAACAGGAATAGCGAGAACCAATGAGAGACTAGCTGGAGGTGTCTGGACGGGCAAATTTAACTCTCATTTCCCACCAGGAAGAGGAATTAACCAAAGGATCAGCGTTCCGTGCCGGGACCAGATTAGGGCCTGAAACCATCCTGCGGTGTTGCGGCCAGCTCACAAGAAAGCGAGTTGAAGAAAGGAGCTCAGGGGCACTGTAATGCACAAACCTGCAGAGTTATAAATGACAGCTATCGTCCAAAAATATACTGAAGTAAGGCTGCCAAGAGGACTTGAAAGCGGGGCAGAATTGCAGGAAACCGATTTCAGGAGGTAGACTGGAATTGCATTGAAAGCATAGGAAAAGAGGCAGAACGTCCACAATGATGCACTTGGCCAAAAAGGGCATATGCGTTTTTTTCTGAATATATTCAGGAAAAAACGCATACGCACCTTTTGGCCAACAAAGCAAGCTTGCAAAGGAAATCTGCACTACAATGAAGTCTCACTTCCCCCCGGTCAAAAGGGCCATCTGAATAAAGTGTAAAATCCAGAAAGGCAGGACAGGCCATGGAGAACTGGGAGCCTTGTTATGCTGATGGGCGGGATGTAAATTGCCAACAGACACTCAGGAGAAGTGTATGGTGTTTCCTGAAACATCTAAAAAACAAAGCAACAGAGCCTAGGGCACTTCCACTTATGGTCCTATAGCTTAGGGAAATTAAAATAAAAAAGACACAGCCACCCAAACGTTTCGGACGCCTCTGTTTACAAGAACCTCGTTTACAGTACAAGTTCAACATCGCAGAAAGTGAAAAATGGATAAAGAAGTTGTGGTATTTACTTACAAAGCAATATCACTCAGCAATGAAATCTATGTCATCAGGCCCTTAGCAGCACAATGAGTGGATTCAGGTATAATGAGTCTAACTGAAATAAGTCACACAGAAAAAGAAACATCATAAGATATCACTAATACACGGAATGTAAACTTGGCTACACAGGAACTGAATTACAGAACAGAACAGGGTCTCAAATTTAGAAACCATCTTATGCTTGCTTAAGGGGAAAGGTGAGTTGGGGTGCTGCATAAAACCAGAGATTGAAATGAGCACAGATAAAGTTCCTTAAGCCAAATACGGAAGAGAAAAGAGCTACTCCTTGCTCAACGAAATGGACTCAACACCGCATATTAAACGCCTAAGAATGTACCTGACTAGTAAGTATCTTAAAACCTATGGATTGCTATGTCTCCGAAAGAGAATCATGCATGTGTACAGGGGCATAAACGCAACAGTGATAGGATTGGAGAGGTTCGGTGAGCAAATGAAGACCCTTTGAAGTCATATTGCATGGTACCCATTCCACGGGTTTCAACTACCCAGGGTTAAGGTATTCTTCCTTCAGCTAAAACATGCATGTGGAACCCAGAGTATGATCAACCATGTGAACGGGAGATGTGTTCAAATATGTCTCAGTTTTCCTCCCCTGGTACTCGGGTGCAACATTCCAGACGCTTTACTAACACTCTCCCCACTTGGAGAGTCAGCGCCTTTAACCTCCTGTTTGGCCCAGTTTGCAATTTCTGCGGAAGATGAACAGGAATAGGGAGAACCAATGAGAGACTAGCTGGTGGTGTCTGGACGGGCAAATTTAACTCTCATTTCCCACCAGGAAGAGGAATTAACCAAAGGCTCAGTGTGCGGTGCCGGAACCAGATTAGGGCCTGAAGCCATCCTGCGGTGTTGCGGCCAGCTCAAAAGAAAGCGAGTTGAAGAAAGGAGCTCAGGGGCATTGTAATTCACAAACTTGCAGAGTTATAAATGACAGCTATCATCCAAAAATATACTGAAGTAAGGCTGCCAAGAGGACTTGAAAGCGGGGCAGAATTGCAGGAAACCGATTTCAGGAGGTAGACTGGAATTGCATTGAAAGCATAGGAAAAGAGGCAGAACGTCCACAATGATGCACTTGGCCAAAAAGGGCGTATGCGTTTTTTCCTGAATATATTCAGGAAAAAACGCATACGCCCTTTTTGGCCAACCAAGCAAGCTTGCAAAGGAAATCTGCACTACAATGAAGTCTCACTTCCCCCCGGTCAAAAGGGTCATCTGAAAAAAGTGTAAAATCCAGAAAGACAGGACAGGCCATGGAGAACTGGGAGCCTTGTTATGCTGATGGGCGGGATGTAAATTGCCAACAGACACTAGGGAGAAGTGTATGGTGTTTCCTGAAACATCTAAAAAACAAAGCAACAGAGCCTAGGGCACTTCCACTTATGGTCCTATAGCTTAGGGAAATTAAAATCAAAAAGACACAGCCACCCCAAAGTTTGGGACGCCTCTGTTTACAAGAACCTCGTTTACAGTACAAGTTCAACATCGCAGAAAGTGAAAAATGGATAAAGAAGTTGTGGTATTTACTTACAAAGCAATATCACTCAGCAATGAAATCTATGTCATCAGGCCCTTAGCAGCACAATGAGTGGATTCAGGTATGATGATTCTAACTGAAATAAGTCACACAGAAAAAGAAACATCATAAGATATCAGTAATACACGGAATGTAAACTTGGCTACACAGGAACTGAATTCCAAAACAGAACAGGGTCTCAAATTTAGAAAACCATCTTATGCTTGCTTAAGGGGAAAGGTGAGTTGGGGTGCTGCATAAAACCACAGATTGAAATGAGCACAGATAAAGTGCCTTAAGCCAAATATGGAATAGACAAGAGCTACTCCTTGCTCAACAAAATGGACTCAACACCGCATATTAAACGCCTAAGAATGTACCTGACTAGTAAGTATCTTAAAACCTATGGATTGCTATGTCTCCGAAAGAGAATCAAGCATGTGTGAAGGGGCATAAACGCAGCAGTGATAGGATTGGAGAGGTTCGGTGAGCAAATGAAGACCCTTTGAAGTCATATTGCATGGTACCCATTCCACGGGTCTCAACTCTCCAGGTTTAAGGTATTCTTCCTTCAGCTAAAACATGCATGTGGAACCCAGAGTATGATCAACCATGTGAACGGGAGATGTGTTCAAATATGTCTCAGTTTTCCTCCCCTGGTACTCGGGTGCAACATTCCAGACGCTTTACTAACACTCTCCCCACGTGGAGAGTCAGCGCCTTTAACCTCCTGTTTGGCCCAGTTTGCAATTTCTGCGGAAGATGAACAGGAATAGGGAGAACCAATGAGAGACTAGCTGGAGGTGTCTGGACGGGCAAATTTAACTCTCATTTCCCACCAGGAAGAGGAAATAACCAAAGGCTCAGCGTGCCGTGCCGGAACCAGATTAGGGCCTGAAGCCATCCTGCGGTGTTGCGGCCAGGTCACAAGAAAGCGAGTTGAAGAAAGGAGCTCAGGGACACTGTAATTCACAAACCTGCAGAGTTATAAATGACAGCTATCATCCAAAAATATACTGAAGTAAGGCTGCCAAGAGGACTTGAAAGCGGGGCAGAATTGCAGGAAACCGATTTCAGGAGGTAGACTGGAATTGCATTGAAAGCATAGGAAAAGAGGCAGAACGTCCACAATGATGCACTTGGCCAAAAAGGGCGTATGCGTTTTTTCCTGAATATATTCAGGAAAAAACGCATACGCCCTTTTTGGCCAACCAAGCAAGCTTGCAAAGGAAATCTGCACTACAATGAAGTCTCACTTCCCCCCGGTCAAAAGGGCCATCTGAAAAAAGTGTAAAATCCAGAAAGACAGGACAGGCCATGGAGAACTGGGAGCCTTGTTATGCTGATGGGCGGGATGTAAATTGCCAACAGACACTCGGGAGAAGTGTATGGTGTTTCCTGAAACATCTAAAAAACAAAGCAACACAGCCTAGGGCACTTCAACTTATGGTCCTATAGCTTAGGGAAATTAAAATCAAAAAGACACAGCCACCCCAAAGTTTGGGACGCCTCTGTTTACAAGAACCTCGTTTACAGTACAAGTTCAACATCGCAGAAAGTGAAAAATGGATAAAGAAGTTGTGGTATTTACTTACAAAGCAATATCACTCAGCAATGAAATCTATGTCATCAGGCCCTTAGCAGCACAATGAGTGGATTCAGGTATGATGATTCTAACTGAAATAAGTCACACAGAAAAAGAAACATCATAAGATATCAGTAATACACGGAATGTAAACTTGGCTACACAGGAACTGAATTACAGAACAGAACAGGGTCTCAAATTTAGAAAACCAACTTATGCTTGCTTAAGGGGAAAGGTGAGTTGGGGTGCTGCATAAAACCAGAGCTTGAAATGAGCACAGATAAATTTCCTTAAGCCAAATATGGAATAGACAAGAGCTACTCCTTGCTCAACGAAATGGACTCAACACCCCATATTAAACGCCTAAGAATGTACATGACTAGTAAGTATCTTAAAACCTATGGATTGCTATGTCTCCGAAAGAGAATCAAGCATGTGTACAGGGGCATAAACGCAGCAGTGATAGGATTGGAGAGGTTCGGTGAGCAAATGAAGACCCTTTGAAGTCATATTGCATGGTACCCATTCCACGGGTTTCAACTTCCCAGGTTTAAGGTATTCTTCCTTCAGCTAAAACATGCATGTGGAACCTAGAGTATGATCAACCATGTGATCGGCAGATGTGTTCAAATATGTCTCAGTTTTTGTACCCTGGTACTCGGGTGCAACATTCCAGACGCTTTACTAACGCTCTCCCCACTTGGAGAGTAAGTCCCTTTAACCTCCTGTTTGGCCCAGTTTGCAATTTCTGCGGAAGATGAACAGGAATAGCGAGAACCAATGAGAGACTAGCTGGAGGTGTCTGGACGGGCAAATTTAACTCTCATTTCCCACCAGGAAGAGGAATTAACCAAAGGATCAGCGTTCCGTGCCGGGACCAGATTAGGGCCTGAAACCATCCTGCGGTGTTGCGGCCAGCTCACAAGAAAGCGAGTTGAAGAAAGGAGCTCAGGGGCACTGTAATGCACAAACCTGCAGAGTTATAAATGACAGCTATCGTCCAAAAATATACTGAAGTAAGGCTGCCAAGAGGACTTGAAAGCGGGGCAGAATTGCAGGAAACCGATTTCAGGAGGTAGACTGGAATTGCATTGAAAGCATAGGAAAAGAGGCAGAACGTCCACAATGATGCACTTGGACAAAAAGGGCGTATGCGTTTTTTCCTGAATATATTCAGGAAAAAACGCATACGCCCTTTTTGGCCAACCAAGCAAGCTTGCAAAGGAAATCTGCACTACAATGAAGTCTCACTTCCCCCCAGTCAAAAGGGCCATCTGAATAAAGTGTAAAATCCAGAAAGGCAGGACAGGCCATGGAGAACTGGGAGCCTTGTTATGCTGATGGACGGGATGTCAATTGCCAACAGACACTCGGGAGAAGTGTATGGTGTTTCCTGAAACATCTAAAAAACAAAGCAACAGAGCCTAGGGCACTTCCACTTATGGTCCTATAGCTTAGGGAAATTAAAATCAAAAAGACACAGCCACCCCAAAGTTTCGGACGCCTCTGTTTACAAGAACCTCGTTTACAGTACAAGTTCAACATCGCAGAAAGTGAAAAATGGATAAAGAAGTTGTGGTATTTACTTACAAAGCAATATCACTCAGCAATGAAATCTATGTCATCAGGCCCTTAGCAGCACAATGAGTGGATTCAGGTATGATGATTCTAACTGAAATAAGTCACACAGAAAAAGAAACATCATAAGATATCAGTAATACACGGAATGTAAACTTGGCTACACAGGAACTGAATTACAGAACAGAACAGGGTCTCAAATTTAGAAAACCAACTTATGCTTGCTTAAGGGGAAAGGTGAGTTGGGGTGCTGCATAAAACCAGAGATTGAAATGAGCACAGATAAAGTTCCTTAAGCCAAATATGGGATAGACAAGAGCTACTCCTTGCTCAACGAAATGGACTCAACACCCCATATTAAACGCCTAAGAATGTACCTGACTAGTAAGTATCTTAAAACCTATGGATTGCTATGTCTCCGAAAGAGAATCAAGCATGTGTACAGGGGCATAAACGCAGCAGTGATAGGATTGGAGAGGTTCGGTGAGCAAATGAAGACCCTTTGAAGTCATATTGCATGGTACCCATTCCACGGGTCTCAACTCTCCAGGTTTAAGGTATTCTTCCTTCAGCTAAAACATGCATGTGGAACCCAGAGTATGATCAACCGTGTGAACGGGAGATGTGTTCAAATATGTCTCAGTTTTCCTCCCCTGGTACTCGGGTGCAACATTCCAGACGCTTTACTAACACTCTCCCCAATTGGAGAGTCAGCGCCTTTAACCTCCTGTTTGGCCCAGTTTGCAATTTCTGCGGAAGATGAACAGGAATAGCGAGAACCAATGAGAGACTAGCTGGAGGTGTCTGGACGGGCAAATTTAACTCTCATTTCCCACCAGGAAGAGGAAATAAACAAAGGCTCAGCGTGCCGTGCCGGAATCAGATTAGGGCCTGAAGCCATCCTGCGGTGTTGTGGCCAGCTCAAAAGAAAGCAAGTTGAAGAAAGGAGCTCAGGGGCACTGTAATTCACAAACCTGCAGAGTTATAAATGACAGCTATCATCCAAAAATATACTGAAGTAAGGCTGCCAAGAGGACTTGAAAGCGGGGCAGAATTGCAGGAAACCGATTTCAGGAGGTAGACTGGAATTGCATTGAAAGCATAGGAAAAGAGGCAGAACGTCCACAATGATGCACTTGGCCAAAAAGGGCGTATGCGTTTTTTCCTGAATATATATTCAGGAAAAAACGCATACGCCCTTTTTGGCCAACCAAGCAAGCTTGCAAAGGAAATCTGCACTACAATGAAGTCTCACTTCCCCCTGGTCAAAAGGGCCATCTGAAAAAAGTGTAAAATCCAGAAAGGCAGGACAGGCCATGGAGAACTGGGAGCCTTGTTATGCTGATGGGCGGGATGTAAATTGCCAACAGACACTCGGGAGAAGTGTATGGTGTTTCCTGAAACATCTAAAAAACAAAGCAACAGAGCCTAGGGCACTTCCACTTATGGTCCTATAGCTTAGGGAAATTAAAATCAAAAAGACACAGCCACCCCAAAGTTTGGGACGCCTCTGTTTACAAGAACCTCATTTACAGTACAAGTTCAACATCGCAGAAAGTGAAAAATGGATAAAGAAGTTGTGGTATTTACTTACAAAGCAATATCACTCAGCAATGAAATCTATGTCATCAGGCCCTTAGCAGCACAATGAGTGGATTCAGGTATGATGATTCTAACTGAAATAAGTCACACAGAAAAAGAAACATCATAAGATATCACTAATACACGGAATGTAAACTTGGCTACACAGGAACTGAATTCCAAAACAGAACAGGGTCTCAAATTTAGAAAACCAACTTATGCTTGCTTAATGGGAAAGGTGAGTTGGGGTGCTGCATAAAACCAGAGATTGAAATGAGCACAGATAAAGTTCCTTAAGCCAAATATGGAACAGACAAGAGCTACTCCTTGCTCAACGAAATGGACTCAACACCCCATATTAAACGCCTAAGAAGGTACCTGACTAGTAAGTATCTGAAAACCTATGGATTGCTATGTCTCCAAAAGAGAATCAAGCGTGTGTACAGGGGCATAAACGCAGCAGTTTTAGGATTGGAGAGGTTCGGTGAACAAATGAAGACCCTTTGAAGACATATTGCATGGTACCCATTCCACGGGTCTCAACTCTCCAGGTTTAAGGTATTCTTCCTTCAGCTAAAACATGCATGTGGAACCCAGAGTATGATCAACCGTGTGATCGGGAGACGTGTTCAAATATGTCTCAGTTTCGGTCCCCTGGTACTCTGGTGCAACATTCCAGACGCTTTACTAATACTCTCCCGACGTGGAGAGTCAGTGCCTTTAAACTCCTGTTTGGCCCAGTTTGCAATTTCTGCAGAAGATGAACAGGAATAGGGAGAACCAATGAGAGACTAGCTGGAGGTGTCTGGACGGGCAAATTTAACTCTCATATCCCACCAGGAAGAGGCATTTACCAAAGGCTCAGCGTGCTGTGCCGGAAGCAGATTAGGGCCTGAAGCCATCCTGCGGTGTTGCGGCCAGCTCACAAGAAAGCGAGTTGAAGAAAGGAGCTCAGGGGCACTGTAATTCACTAACCTGCAGAATAATAAATGACAGCTATCGTCCAAAAATATACTGAAGTAAGGCTGCCAAGAGGACTTGAAAGCACGGCAGAATTGCAGGAAACCGATTTCAGGAGGTAGACTGGAATTGCATTGAAAGCATAGGAAAAGAGGCAGAACGTCCACAATGATGCACTTGGCCAAAAAGGGCGTATGCATTTTTTCCTGAGTATATTCAGGAAAAAACGCAAACGCCCTTTTTGGCCAACCAAGCAAGCTTGCAAAGGAAATCTGCACTATAATGAAGTCTCACTTCCCCCCGGTCAAAAGGGCCATCTGAAAAAAGTGTAAAATCCAGAAAGGCAGGACAGGCCATGGAGAACTGGGAGCCTTGTTATGCTGATGGGCGGGATGAAAATTGCCAACAGACACTCGGGAGAAGTGTATGGTGTTTCCTGAAACATCTAAAAAACAAAGCAACAGAGCCTAGGGCACTTCCACTTATGGTCTTATAGCTTAGGGAAATTAAAATCAAAAAGACACAGCCACCCTAAAGTTTGGAACAGCTCTGTTTACAAGAACCTCGTTTACAGTACAAGTTCAACATCGCAGAAAGTGAAAAATAGATAAAGAAGTTGTGGTATTTACTTACAAAGCAATATCACTCAGCAATGAAATCTGTGTCATCAGGCCCTTAGCAGCACAATCAGTGGATTCAGGTATGATGATTCTAACTGAAATAAGTCACACAGAAAAAGAAACATCATAAGATATCAGTAATACACGGAATGTAAACTTGGCTACACAGGAACTGAATTACAGAACAGAACAGGGTCTTAAATTTAGAAAACCAACTTATGCTTGCTTAAGGGGAAAGGAGAGTTGGGGTGCTGCATAAAACCAGAGATTGAAATGAGCACAGATAAAGTTCCTTAAGCCAAATATGGAATAGACAAGAGCTACTCCTTGCTCAACGAAATGGACTCAACACCGCATATTAAACGCCTAAGAATGTACCTGACTAGTAATTATCTTAAAACGTATGGATTGCTATGTCTCCAAAAGAGAATCAAGCGTGTGTACAGGGGAATAAACGCAGCAGTGATAGGATTGGAGAGGTTCGGTGAGCAAATGAAGACCCTTTGAAGTCATATTGCATGGTACCCATTCCACGGGTCTCAACTCTCCAGGTTTAAGGTATTCTTCCTTCAGCTAAAACATGCATGTGGAACCCAGAGTATGATCAACCGTGTGAACGGGAGATGTGTTCAAATATGTCTCAGTTTTCCTCCCCTGGTACTCGGGTGCAACATTCCAGACGCTTTACTAACACTCTCCCGACTTGGAGAGTCAGTCCCTTTAACCTCCTGTTTGGCCCAGTTTGTAATTTCTGCGGAAGATGAACAGGAATAGCGAGAACCAATGAGAGACTAGTTGGAGGTGTCTGGACGGGCAAATTTAACTCTCATATCCCACCAGGAAGAGGAATTTACCAAAGGCTCAGCGTGCTGTGCCGGAAGCAGATTAGGGCCTGAAGCCATCCTGCGGTGTTGCGGCCAGCTCACAAGAAAGCGAGTTGAAGAAAGGAGCTCAGGGGCACTGTAATTCACAAACCTGCAGAGTTATAAATGACAGCTATCGTCCAAAAATATACTGAAGTAAGGCTGCCAAGAGGACTTGAAAGCGGGGCAGAATTGCAGGAAACCGATTTCAGGAGGTAGACTGGAATTGCATTAAAAGCATAGGAAAAGAGGCAGAACGTCCACAATGATGCACTTGGCCAAAAAGGGCGTATGCATTTTTTCCTGAATATATTCAGGAAAAAACGCATACACACTTTTTGGCCATCTAAGCAAGCTTGCAAAGGAAATCTGCACTACAATGAAGTCTCACTTCCCCCCAGTCAAAAGGGCCATCTGAAAAAAGTGTAAAATCCAGAAAGGCAGGACAGGCCATGGAGAACTGGGAGCCTTGTTATGCTGATGGGCGGGATGAAAATTGCCAACAGACACTCTGGAGAAGTGTATGGTGTTTCCTGAAACATCTAAAAAACAAAGCAACAGAGCCTAGGGCACTTCCACTTATGGTCTTATAGCTTAGGGAAATTAAAATCAAAAAGACACAGCCACCCCAATGTTTGGGACAGCTCTGTTTACAACAACCTCGTTTACAGTACAAGTTCAATATCACAGAAAGTGAAAAATGGATAAAGAAGTTGTGGTACTCACGTACAATGCAATATCACTCAGCAATGAAATCTATGTCACCAGGCCCGAAGCAGCATAATGAGTGGATTCGGGTATGGTGATTCTAACTGAAATAAGTCACACAGAAAAAGAAACATCAAAAAATATAACTAATACATGGAATGTAAACTTAGCTACAGAAGAACTGAATTCCAAAACAGAACAGGGTCTCAAATTTAGAAAACCAACTTATGCTTGCTTAAGGGGAAAGGTGAGTTGGGGTGCTGCATAAAACCAGAGATTGAAATGAACACAGATAAAGTTCCTTAAGCCAAATATGGAATAGACAAGAGCTACTCCTTGCTCAACAGAATGGACTCAACACCCCATATTAAACGCCTAAGAATGTACCTGACTAGTAAGTATCTTAAAACCGATGGATTGCTATGTCTCCAAAAGAGAATCAAGCGTGTGTACAGGGGCATAAACGCAACAGTGATAGGATTGGAGAGGTTCAGTGAGCAAATGAAGACCCTTTGAAGTCATATTGCATGGTACCCATTCCACGGGTCACAACTCTCCAGGTTTAAGGTATTTTTCCTTCAGCTAAAACATGTATGTGGAACCCAGAGTATGATCAACCGTGTGATCGGGAGACGTGTTCAGATATGTCTCTGTTTTCCTCCCCTGGTACTCGGGTGCAACATTCCAGACGCTTTACTAACACTCTCCCGTTTTGGAGAGTCAGTCCCTTTAACCTCCTGTTTGGCCCAGTTTGCAATTTCTGCGGAAGATGTACAGGAATAGGGACAACCAATGAGAGACTAGCTGGAGGTGTCTGGACGGGCAAATTTAACTCTCATATCCCACCAGGAAGAGGAATTTACCAAAGGCTCAGCGTGCTGTGCCGGAAGCAGATTAGGGCCTGAAGCCATCCTGCGGTGTTGCGGCCAGCTCACAAGAAAGCGAGTTGAAGAAAGGAGCTCAGGGGCACTGTAATTCACTAACCTGCAGAATAATAAATGACAGCTATCGTCCAAAAATATACTGAAGTAAGGCTGCCAAGAGGACTTGAAAGCGGGGCAGAATTGCAGGAAACCGATTTCAGGAGGTAGACTGGAATTGCATTGAAAGCATAGGAAAAGAGGCAGAACGTCCACAATGATGCACTTGGCCAAAAAGGGCGTATGCGTTTTTTCCTGAGTATATTCAGGAAAAAACGCATACGCCCTTTTTGGCCAACCAAGCAAGCTTGCAAAGGAAATCTGCACTACAATGAAGTCTCACTTCCCCCCGGTCAAAAGGGCCATCTGAAAAAAGTGTAAAATCCAGAAAGGCAGGACAGGCCATGGAGAACTGGGAGACTTGTGATGCTGATGGGCGGGATGAAAATTGCCAACAGACACTCGGGAGAAGTGTATGGTGTTTCCTGAAACATCTAAAAAACAAAGCAACAGAGCCTAGGGCACTTCCACTTATGGTCTTATAGCTTAGGGAAATTAAAATCAAAAAGACACAGCCACCCTAAAGTTTGGAACAGCTCTGTTTACAAGAACCTCGTTTACAGTACAAGTTCAACATCGCAGAAAGTGAAAAATAGATAAAGAAGTTGTGGTATTTACTTACAAAGCAATATCACTCAGCAATGAAATCTGTGTCATCAGGCCCTTAGCAGCACAATCAGTGGATTCAGATATGATGATGCTAACTGAAATAAGTCACACAGAAAAAGAAACATCATAAGATATCAGTAATACACGGAATGTAAACTTGGCTACACAGGAACTGAATTACAGAACAGAACAGGGTCTCAAATTTAGAAAACCAACTTATGCTTGCTTAAGGGGAAAGGTGAGTTGGGGTGCTGCATAAAACCAGAGATTGAAATGAGCACAGATAAAGTTCCTTAAGCCAAATATGGAATAGACAAGAGCTACTCCTTGCTCAACAAAATGGACTCAACGCCGCATATTAAACGCCTAAGAATGTACCTGACTAGTAATTATCTTAAAACGTATGGATTGCTATGTCTCCAAAAGAGAATCAAGCGTGTGTACAGGGGAATAAACGCAGCAGTGATAGGATTGGAGAGGTTCGGTGAGCAAATGAAGACCCTTTGAAGTCATATTGCATGGTACCCATTCCACGGGTCTCAACTCTCCAGGTTTAAGGTATTCTTCCTTCAGCTAAAACATGCATGTGGAACCCAGAGTATGATCAACCGTGTGAACGGGAGATGTGTTCAAATATGTCTCAGTTTTCCTCCCCTGGTACTCGGGTGCAACATTCCAGACGCTTTACTAACACTCTCCCGACTTGGAGAGTCAGTCCCTTTAACCTCCTGTTTGGCCCAGTTTGCAATTTCTGCGGAAGATGAACAGGAATAGCGAGAACCAATGAGAGACTAGTTGGAGGTGTCTGGACGGGCAAATTTAACTCTCATATCCCACCAGGAAGAGGAATTTACCAAAGGCTCAGCGTGCTGTGCCGGAAGCAGATTAGGGCCTGAAGCCATCCTGCGGTGTTGCGGCCAGCTCACAAGAAAGCGAGTTGAAGAAAGGAGCTCAGGGGCACTGTAATTCACAAACCTGCAGAGTTATAAATGACAGCTATCGTCCAAAAATATACTGAAGTAAGGCTGCCAAGAGGACTTGAAAGCGGGGCAGAGTTGCAGGAAACCAATTTCAGGAGGTAGACTGGAATTGCATTGAAAGCATAGGAAAAGAGGCAGAACGTCCACAATGATGCACTTGGCCAAAAAGGGCGTATGCATTTTTTCCTGAATATATTCAGGAAAAAACGCATACACACTTTTTGGCCATCTAAGCAAGCTTGCAAAGGAAATCTGCACTACAATGAAGTCTCACTTCCCCCCAGTCAAAAGGGCCATTTGAAAAAAGTGTAAAATCCAGAAAGGCAGGACAGGCCATGGAGAACTGGGAGCCTTGTTATGCTGATGGGCGGGATGAAAATTGCCAACAGACACTCTGGAGAAGTGTATGGTGTTTCCTGAAACATCTAAAAAACAAAGCAACAGAGCCTAGGGCACTTCCACTTATGGTCTTATAGCTTGGCGAAATTAAAATCAAAAAGACACAGCCACCCCAATGTTTGGGACAGCTCTGTTTACAACAACCTCGTTTACAGTACAAGTTCAATATCACAGAAAGTGAAAAATGGATAAAGAAGTTGTGGTACTCACGTACAATGCAATATCACTCAGCAATGAAATCTATGTCACCAGGCCCGTAGCAGCACAATGAGTGGATTCGGGTATGGTGATTCTAACTGAAATAAGTCACACAGAAAAAGAAACATCAAAAAATATAACTAATACATGGAATGTAAACTTAGCTACAGAAGAACTGAATTCCAAAACAGAACAGGGTCTCAAATTTAGAAAACCAACTTATGCTTGCTTAAGGGGAAAGGTGAGTTGGGGTGCTGCATAAAACCAGAGATTGAAATGAACACAGATAAAGTTCCTTAAGCCAAATATGGAATAGACAAGAGCTACTCCTTGCTCAACAGAATGGACTCAACACCCCATATTAAACGCCTAAGAATGTACCTGACTAGTAAGTATCTTAAAACCGATGGATTGCTATGTCTCCAAAAGAGAATCAAGCGTGTGTACAGGGGCATAAACGCAACAGTGATAGGATTGGAGAGGTTCGGTGAGCAAATGAAGACCCTTTGAAGTCATATTGCATGGTACCCATTCCACGGGTCACAACTCTCCAGGTTTAAGGTATTTTTCCTTCAGCTAAAACATGTATGTGGAACCCAGAGTATGATCAACCGTGTGATCGGGAGACGTGTTCAGATATGTCTCTGTTTTCCTCCCCTGGTACTCGGGTGCAACATTCCAGACGCTTTACTAACACTCTCCCGTTTTGGAGAGTCAGTCCCTTTAACCTCCTGTTTGGCCCAGTTTGCAATTTCTGCGGAAGATGTACAGGAATAGGGACAACCAATGAGAGACTAGCTGGAGGTGTCTGGAAGGGCAAATTTAACTCTCATATCCCACCAGGAACAGGAATTAACCAAAGGCTCAGCGTGCGGTGCCGGAACCAGATTAGGGCCTGAAGCCATCCTGCGGTGTTGTGGCCAGCTCACAAGAAAGCGAGTTCAAGAAAGGAGCTCAGGGGCACTGTAATTCACAAACCTGCAGAGTTATAAATGACAGCTATCGTCCAAAAATATACTGAAGTAAGGCTGCCAAGAGGACTTGAAAGCGGGGCAGAATTGCAGGAAACTGATTTCAGGAGGTAGACTGGAATTGCATTGAAAGCATAGGAAAAGAGGCAGAACGTCCACAATGATGCACTTGGCCAAAAAGGGCGTATGCGTTTTTTCCTGAATATATTCAGGAAAAAACGCATACGCCCTTTTTGGCCAACCAAGCAAGCTTGCAAAGGAAATCTGCACTACAATGAAGTCTCACTTCCCCCCGGTCAAAAGGGCCATCTGAAAAAAGTGTAAAATCCAGAAAGGCAGGACAGGCCATGGAGAACTGGGAGCCTTGTTATGCTGATGGGCGTGATGTAAATTGCCAACAGACACTAGGGAGAAGTGTATGGTGTTTCCTGAAACATCTAAAAAACAAAGCAACAGAGCCTAGGGCACTTCCACTTATGGTCCTATAGTTTAGGGAAATTAAAATCAAAAAGACACAGCCACGCTAAAGTTTGGAACAGCTCTGTTTACAAGAACCTCGTTTACAGTACAAGTTCAACATCGCAGAAAGTGAAAAATAGATAAAGAAGTTGTGGTATTTACTTACAAAGCAATATCACTCAGCAATGAAATCTGTGTCATCAGGCCCTTAGCAGCACAGTCAGTGGATTCAGGTATGATGATTCTAACTGAAATAAGTCACACAGAAAAAGAAACATCATAAGATATCAGTAATACACGGAATGTAAACTTGGCTACACAGGAACTGAATTACAGAACAGTACAGGGTCTTAAATTTAGAAAACCAACTTATGCTTGCTTAAGGGGAAAGGTGAGTTGGGGTGCTGCATAAAACCAGAGATTGAAATGAGCACAGATAAAGTTCCTTAAGCCAAATATGGAATAGACAAGAGCTACTCCTTGCTCAACGAAATGGACTCAACACCGCATATTAAACGCCTAAGAATGTACCTGACTAGTAAGTATCTTAAAACCTATGGATTGCTATGTCTCCGAAAGAGAATAAAGCATGTGCACAGGGGCATAAACGCAGCAGTGATAGGATTGGAGAGGATCGGTGAGCAAATGAAGACCCTATGAAGTCATATTGCATGGTACCCATTCCATGGGTTTCAACTACCCAGGTTTAAGGTATTCTTCCTTCAGCTAAAACATGCATGTGGAACCTAGAGTATGATCAACCATGCGATCGGGAGACGTGTTCAAATATGTCTCAGTTTTCGTACCCTGGTACTCGGGTGCAACATTCCAGACGCTTTACTAACACTCTCCCGACTTGGAGAGTCAGTCCCTTTTACCTCCTGTTTGGCCCAGTTTGCAATTTCTGCGGAAGATGAACAGGAATAGTGAGAACCAATGAGAGACTAGCTGGAGGTGTCTGGACGGGCAAATTTAACTCTCATTTCCCACCAGGAAGAGGAATTAACCAAAGGCTCAGCGTGCCGTACCAGAACGAGATTAGGGCCTGAAGCCATCCTGCGGTGTTGCGGCCAGCTCACAAGAAAGCGAGTTGAAGAAAGGAGCTCAGGGTCACTGTAATTCAAAAACCTGCAGAGTTATAAATGACAGCTATCGTCCAAAAATATACTGAAGTAAGGCTGCCAAGAGGACTTGAAAGCGGGGCAGAATTGCAGGAAACCGATTTCAGGAGGTAGACTGGAATTGCATTGAAAGCATAGGAAAAGAGGGAGAACGTCCACAATGATGCACTTGGACAAAAAGGGCGTATGCGTTTTTTCCTGAATATATTCAGGAAAAAACGCATACGCCCTTTTTGGCCAACCAAGCAAGCTTGAAAAGGAAATCTGCACTACAATGAAGTCTCACTTCCCCCCGGTCAAAAGGGCCATCTGAAAAAAGTGTAAAATCCAGAAAGGCAGGACAGGCCTTGGAGAACTGGGAGCCTTGTTATGCTGATGGGCAGGATGTAAATTGCCAACAGACACTCGGGAGAAGTGTATGGTGTTTCCTGAAACATCTAAAAAACAAAGCAACAGAGCCTAGGGCACTTCCACTTATGGTCCTATAGCTTAGGGAAATTAAAATCAAAAACACACAGCCACCCCAAAGTTTGGGACGCCTCTGTTTACAAGAACCTCGTTTACCGTACAAGTTCAATATCACAGAAAGTGAAAAATGGATAAAGAACTTGTGGTACTTACGTACAATGCAGTATCACTCAGCAATGAAATCTATGTCATCAGGCCCTTAGCAGCACAATCAGTGGATTCAGGTATGATGTTTCTAACTGAAATAAGTCACACAGAAAAAGAAACATCATAAGATATCAGTAATACACGGAATGTAAACTTGGCTACACAGGAACTGAATTACAGAACAGAACAGGGTCTCAAATTTAGAAAACCAACTTATGCTTGCTTAAGGGGAAAGGTGAGTTGGGGTGCTGCATAAAACCAGAGATTGAAATGAGCACAGATAAAGTTCCTTAAGCCAAATATGGAATAGACAAGAGCTACTCCTTGCTCAACGAAATGGACTCAACACCCCATATTAAACGCCTAAGAATGTACCTGACTAGTAAGTATCTTAAAACCTATGGATTGCTATGTCTCCGAAAGAGAATCAAGCATGTGCACAGGGGCATAAACGCAGCAGTGATAGGATTAGGAGAGGATCGGTGAGCAAATGAAGACCCTTTGAAGTCATATTGCATGGTACCCATTCCACGGGTTTCAACTACCCAGGTTTAAGGTATTCTTCCTTCAGCTAAAACATGCATGTGGAACCTAGAGTATGATCAACCATGTGATCGGGAGACGTGTTCAAATATGTCTCAGTTTTCGTACCCTGGTACTCGGGTGCAACATTCCAGACGCTTTACTAACACTCTCCCGACTTGGAGAGTCAGTCCCTTTAACCTCCTGTTTGGCCCAGTTTGCAATTTCTGCGGAAGATGAACAGGAATAGCGAGAACCAATGAGAGACTAGCTGGAGGTGTCTGGACGGGCAAATTTAACTCTCATTTCCCACCAGGAAGAGGAATTAACCAAAGGCTCAGCGTGCCGTGCCGGAACCAGATTAGGGCCTGAAGCCATCCTGCGGTGTTGCGGCCAGGTCACAAGAAAGAGAGTTGAAGAAAGGAGCTCAGGGGCACTGTAATTCACAAACCTGCAGAGTTATAAATGACAGCTATCGTCCAAAAATATACTGAAGTAAGGCTGCCAAGAGGACTTGAAAGCGGGGCAGAATTGCAGGAAACCGATTTCAGGAGGTAGACTGGAATTGCATTGAAAGCATAGGAAAAGAGGCAGAACGTCCACAATGATGCACTTGGCCAAAAAGGGCGTATGCATTTTTTCCTGAATATATTCAGGAAAAAACGCATACACACTTTTTGGCCATCCAAGCAAGCTTGCAAAGGAAATCTGCACTACAATGAAGTTGCACTTCCCCCCGGTCAAAAGGGCCATCTGAAAAAAGTGTAAAATCCAGAAAGGCAGGACAGGCCATGGAGAACTGGGAGCCTTGTTATGCTGATGGGCGGGATGTAAATTGCCAACAGACACTCTGGAGAAGTGTACGGTGTTTCCTGAATCATCTAAAAAACAAAGCAACAGAGCCTAGGGCACTTCCACTTATGGTCCTATAGATTAGGCAAATTAAAATCAAAAAGACACAGCCACCAGAAAGTTTGGGACGCCTCTGTTTACAAGAACCTCGTTTACCGTACAAGTTCAACATCGCAGAAAGTGAGAAATGGATAAAGAAGTTGTGATATTTACTTACAAAGCAATATCACTCAACAATGAAATCTATGTCATCAGGCCCTTAGCAGCACAATGAGTGGATTCAGGTATGATGATTCTAACTGAAATAAGTCACACAGAAAAAGAAACATCATAAGATATCAGTAATACACGGAATGTAAACTTGGCTACACAGGAACTGAATTACAGAACAGAACAGGGTCTCAAATTTAGAAAACCAACTTATGCTTGCTTAAGGGGAAAGGTGAGTTGGGGTGCTGCATAAAACCAGAGATCGAAATGAGCACAGATAAAGTTCCTTAAGCCAAATATGGAATAGACAAGAGTTACTCCTTGCTCAACGAAATGGACTCAACACCAAATATTAAACGCGTAAGAATGTACCTGACTAGTAAGTATCTTAAAACCTATGGATTGCTATGTCTCCAAAAGAGAATCAAGCATATGTACAGGGGCATAAACGCAGCAGTGATAGGATTGGAGAGGATCGGTGAGCAAATGAAGACCCTTTGAAGTCATATTGCATGGTACCCATTCCACGGGTCTCAACTCTCCAGGTTTAAGGTATTCTTCCTTCAGCTAAAACATGCATGTGGAACCCAGAGTATGATCAACCGTGTGAACGGGAGACGTGTTCAAATATGTCTCAGTTTTCGTACCCTGGTACTCGGGTGCAACATTCCAGACGCTTTACTAACACTCTCCCGACTTGGAGAGTCAGTCCCTTTAACCTCCTGTTTGGCCCAGTTTGCAATTTCTGCGGAAGATGAACAGGAATAGCGAGAACCAATGAGAGACTAGCTGGAGGTGTCTGGACGGGCAAATTTAACTCTCATTTCCCACCAGGAAGAGGAATTAACCAAAGGCTCAGCGTGCCGTGCCGGAACGAGATTAGGGCCTGAAGCCATCTTGCGGTGTTGCGGCCAGGTCACAAGAAAGCGAGTTGAAGAAAGGAGCTCAGGGGCACTGTAATTCACAAACCTGCAGAGTTATAAATGACAGCTATCGTCCAAAAATATACTGAAGTAAGGCTGCCAAGAGGACTTGAAAGCGGGGCAGAATTGCAGGAAACCGATTTCAGGAGGTAGACTGGAATTGCATTGAAAGCATAGGAAAAGAGGCAGAACGTCCACAATGATGCACTTGGCCAAAAAGGGCGTATGCATTTTTTCCTGAATATATTCAGGAAAAAACGCATACACACTTTTTGGCCATCTAAGCAAGCTTGCAAAGGAAATCTGCACTACAATGAAGTCTCACTTCCCCCCAGTCAAAAGGGCCATCTGAAAAAAGTGTAAAATCCAGAAAGGCAGGACAGGCCATGGAGAACTGGGAGCCTTGTTATGCTGATGGGCGGGATGAAAATTGCCAACAGACACTCTGGAGAAGTGTATGGTGTTTCCTGAAACATCTAAAAAACAAAGCAACAGAGCCTAGGGCACTTCCACTTATGGTCTTATAGCTTAGGGAAATTAAAATCAAAAAGACACAGCCACCCCAATGTTTGGGACAGCTCTGTTTACAACAACCTCGTTTACAGTACAAGTTCAATATCACAGAAAGTGAAAAATGGATAAAGAAGTTGTGGTACTCACGTACAATGCAATATCACTCAGCAATGAAATCTATGTCACCAGGCCCGTAGCAGCATAATGAGTGGATTCGGGTATGGTGATTCTAACTGAAATAAGTCACACAGAAAAAGAAACATCAAAAAATATAACTAATACATGGAATGTAAACTTAGCTACAGAAGAACTGAATTCCAAAACAGAACAGGGTCTCAAATTTAGAAAACCAACTTATGCTTGCTTAAGGGGAAAGGTGAGTTGGGGTGCTGCATAAAACCAGAGATTGAAATGAACACAGATAAAGTTCCTTAAGCCAAATATGGAATAGACAAGAGCTACTCCTTGCTCAACAGAATGGACTCAACACCCCATATTAAACGCCTAAGAATGTACCTGACTAGTAAGTATCTTAAAACCGATGGATTGCTATGTCTCCAAAAGAGAATCAAGCGTGTGTACAGGGGCATAAACGCAACAGTGATAGGATTGGAGAGGTTCGGTGAGCAAATGAAGACCCTTTGAAGTCATATTGCATGGTACCCATTCCACGGGTCACAACTCTCCAGGTTTAAGGTATTTTTCCTTCAGCTAAAACATGTATGTGGAACCCAGAGTATGATCAACCGTGTGATCGGGAGACGTGTTCAGATATGTCTCTGTTATCCTCCCCTGGTACTCGGGTGCAACATTCCAGACGCTTTACTAACACTCTCCCGTTTTGGAGAGTCAGTCCCTTTAACCTCCTGTTTGGCCCAGTTTGCAATTTCTGCGGAAGATGTACAGGAATAGGGACAACCAATGAGAGACTAGCTGGAGGTGTCTGGACGGGCAAATTTAACTCTCATATCCCAACAGGAAGAGGAATTTACCAAAGGCTCAGCGTGCTGTGCCGGAAGCAGATTAGGGCCTGAAGCCATCCTGCGGTGTTGCGGCCAGCTCACAAGAAAGCGAGTTGAAGAAAGGAGCTCAGGGGCACTGTAATTCACTAACCTGCAGAATAATAAATGACAGCTATCGTCCAAAAATATACTGAAGTAAGGCTGCCAAGAGGACTTGAAAGCACGGCAGAATTGCAGGAAACCGATTTCAGGAGGTAGACTGGAATTGCATTGAAAGCATAGGAAAAGAGGCAGAACGTCCACAATGATGCACTTGGCCAAAAAGGGCGTATGCATTTTTTCCTGAGTATATTCAGGAAAAAACGCAAACGCCCTTTTTGGCCAACCAAGCAAGCTTGCAAAGGAAATCTGCACTATAATGAAGTCTCACTTCCCCCCGGTCAAAAGGGCCATCTGAAAAAAGTGTAAAATCCAGAAAGGCAGGACAGGCCATGGAGAACTGGGAGCCTTGTTATGCTGATGGGCGGGATGAAAATTGCCAACAGACACTCGGGAGAAGTGTATGGTGTTTCCTGAAACATCTAAAAAACAAAGCAACAGAGCCTAGGGCACTTCCACTTATGGTCTTATAGCTTAGGGAAATTAAAATCAAAAAGACACAGCCACCCTAAAGTTTGGAACAGCTCTGTTTACAAGAACCTCGTTTACAGTACAAGTTCAACATCGCAGAAAGTGAAAAATAGATAAAGAAGTTGTGGTATTTACTTACAAAGCAATATCACTCAGCAATGAAATCTGTGTCATCAGGCCCTTAGCAGCACAATCAGTGGATTCAGGTATGATGATTCTAACTGAAATAAGTCACACAGAAAAAGAAACATCATAAGATATCAGTAATACACGGAATGTAAACTTGGCTACACAGGAACTGAATTACAGAACAGAACAGGGTCTTAAATTTAGAAAACCAACTTATGCTTGCTTAAGGGGAAAGGTGAGTTGGGGTGCTGCATAAAACCAGAGATTGAAATGAGCACAGATAAAGTTCCTTAAGCCAAATATGGAATAGACAAGAGCTACTCCTTGCTCAACGAAATGGACTCAACACCGCATATTAAACGCCTAAGAATGTACCTGACTAGTAATTATCTTAAAACGTATGGATTGCTATGTCTCCAAAAGAGAATCAAGCGTGTGTACAGGGGAATAAACGCAGCAGTGATAGGATTGGAGAGGTTCGGTGAGCAAATGAAGACCCTTTGAAGTCATATTGCATGGTACCCATTCCACGGGTCTCAACTCTCCAGGTTTAAGGTATTCTTCCTTCAGCTAAAACATGCATGTGGAACCCAGAGTATGATCAACCGTGTGAACGGGAGATGTGTTCAAATATGTCTCAGTTTTCCTCCCCTGGTACTCGGGTGCAACATTCCAGACGCTTTACTAACACTCTCCCGACTTGGAGAGTCAGTCCCTTTAACCTCCTGTTTGGCCCAGTTTGTAATTTCTGCGGAAGATGAACAGGAATAGCGAGAACCAATGAGAGACTAGTTGGAGGTGTCTGGACGGGCAAATTTAACTCTCATATCCCACCAGGAAGAGGAATTTACCAAAGGCTCAGCGTGCTGTGCCGGAAGCAGATTAGGGCCTGAAGCCATCCTGCGGTGTTGCGGCCAGCTCACAAGAAAGCGAGTTGAAGAAAGGAGCTCAGGGGCACTGTAATTCACAAACCTGCAGAGTTATAAATGACAGCTATCGTCCAAAAATATACTGAAGTAAGGCTGCCAAGAGGACTTGAAAGCGGGGCAGAATTGCAGGAAACCGATTTCAGGAGGTAGACTGGAATTGCATTAAAAGCATAGGAAAAGAGGCAGAACGTCCACAATGATGCACTTGGCCAAAAAGGGCGTATGCATTTTTTCCTGAATATATTCAGGAAAAAACGCATACACACTTTTTGGCCATCTAAGCAAGCTTGCAAAGGAAATCTGCACTACAATGAAGTCTCACTTCCCCCCAGTCAAAAGGGCCATCTGAAAAAAGTGTAAAATCCAGAAAGGCAGGACAGGCCATGGAGAACTGGGAGCCTTGTTATGCTGATGGGCGGGATGAAAATTGCCAACAGACACTCTGGAGAAGTGTATGGTGTTTCCTGAAACATCTAAAAAACAAAGCAACAGAGCCTAGGGCACTTCCACTTATGGTCTTATAGCTTAGGGAAATTAAAATCAAAAAGACACAGCCACCCCAATGTTTGGGACAGCTCTGTTTACAACAACCTCGTTTACAGTACAAGTTCAATATCACAGAAAGTGAAAAATGGATAAAGAAGTTGTGGTACTCACGTACAATGCAATATCACTCAGCAATGAAATCTATGTCACCAGGCCCGAAGCAGCATAATGAGTGGATTCGGGTATGGTGATTCTAACTGAAATAAGTCACACAGAAAAAGAAACATCAAAAAATATAACTAATACATGGAATGTAAACTTAGCTACAGAAGAACTGAATTCCAAAACAGAACAGGGTCTCAAATTTAGAAAACCAACTTATGCTTGCTTAAGGGGAAAGGTGAGTTGGGGTGCTGCATAAAACCAGAGATTGAAATGAACACAGATAAAGTTCCTTAAGCCAAATATGGAATAGACAAGAGCTACTCCTTGCTCAACAGAATGGACTCAACACCCCATATTAAACGCCTAAGAATGTACCTGACTAGTAAGTATCTTAAAACCGATGGATTGCTATGTCTCCAAAAGAGAATCAAGCGTGTGTACAGGGGCATAAACGCAACAGTGATAGGATTGGAGAGGTTCAGTGAGCAAATGAAGACCCTTTGAAGTCATATTGCATGGTACCCATTCCACGGGTCACAACTCTCCAGGTTTAAGGTATTTTTCCTTCAGCTAAAACATGTATGTGGAACCCAGAGTATGATCAACCGTGTGATCGGGAGACGTGTTCAGATATGTCTCTGTTTTCCTCCCCTGGTACTCGGGTGCAACATTCCAGACGCTTTACTAACACTCTCCCGTTTTGGAGAGTCAGTCCCTTTAACCTCCTGTTTGGCCCAGTTTGCAATTTCTGCGGAAGATGTACAGGAATAGGGACAACCAATGAGAGACTAGCTGGAGGTGTCTGGACGGGCAAATTTAACTCTCATATCCCACCAGGAAGAGGAATTTACCAAAGGCTCAGCGTGCTGTGCCGGAAGCAGATTAGGGCCTGAAGCCATCCTGCGGTGTTGCGGCCAGCTCACAAGAAAGCGAGTTGAAGAAAGGAGCTCAGGGGCACTGTAATTCACTAACCTGCAGAATAATAAATGACAGCTATCGTCCAAAAATATACTGAAGTAAGGCTGCCAAGAGGACTTGAAAGCGGGGCAGAATTGCAGGAAACCGATTTCAGGAGGTAGACTGGAATTGCATTGAAAGCATAGGAAAAGAGGCAGAACGTCCACAATGATGCACTTGGCCAAAAAGGGCGTATGCGTTTTTTCCTGAGTATATTCAGGAAAAAACGCATACGCCCTTTTTGGCCAACCAAGCAAGCTTGCAAAGGAAATCTGCACTACAATGAAGTCTCACTTCCCCCCGGTCAAAAGGGCCATCTGAAAAAAGTGTAAAATCCAGAAAGGCAGGACAGGCCATGGAGAACTGGGAGACTTGTGATGCTGATGGGCGGGATGAAAATTGCCAACAGACACTCGGGAGAAGTGTATGGTGTTTCCTGAAACATCTAAAAAACAAAGCAACAGAGCCTAGGGCACTTCCACTTATGGTCTTATAGCTTAGGGAAATTAAAATCAAAAAGACACAGCCACCCTAAAGTTTGGAACAGCTCTGTTTACAAGAACCTCGTTTACAGTACAAGTTCAACATCGCAGAAAGTGAAAAATAGATAAAGAAGTTGTGGTATTTACTTACAAAGCAATATCACTCAGCAATGAAATCTGTGTCATCAGGCCCTTAGCAGCACAATCAGTGGATTCAGATATGATGATGCTAACTGAAATAAGTCACACAGAAAAAGAAACATCATAAGATATCAGTAATACACGGAATGTAAACTTGGCTACACAGGAACTGAATTACAGAACAGAACAGGGTCTCAAATTTAGAAAACCAACTTATGCTTGCTTAAGGGGAAAGGTGAGTTGGGGTGCTGCATAAAACCAGAGATTGAAATGAGCACAGATAAAGTTCCTTAAGCCAAATATGGAATAGACAAGAGCTACTCCTTGCTCAACAAAATGGACTCAACGCCGCATATTAAACGCCTAAGAATGTACCTGACTAGTAATTATCTTAAAACGTATGGATTGCTATGTCTCCAAAAGAGAATCAAGCGTGTGTACAGGGGAATAAACGCAGCAGTGATAGGATTGGAGAGGTTCGGTGAGCAAATGAAGACCCTTTGAAGTCATATTGCATGGTACCCATTCCACGGGTCTCAACTCTCCAGGTTTAAGGTATTCTTCCTTCAGCTAAAACATGCATGTGGAACCCAGAGTATGATCAACCGTGTGAACGGGAGATGTGTTCAAATATGTCTCAGTTTTCCTCCCCTGGTACTCGGGTGCAACATTCCAGACGCTTTACTAACACTCTCCCGACTTGGAGAGTCAGTCCCTTTAACCTCCTGTTTGGCCCAGTTTGCAATTTCTGCGGAAGATGAACAGGAATAGCGAGAACCAATGAGAGACTAGTTGGAGGTGTCTGGACGGGCAAATTTAACTCTCATATCCCACCAGGAAGAGGAATTTACCAAAGGCTCAGCGTGCTGTGCCGGAAGCAGATTAGGGCCTGAAGCCATCCTGCGGTGTTGCGGCCAGCTCACAAGAAAGCGAGTTGAAGAAAGGAGCTCAGGGGCACTGTAATTCACAAACCTGCAGAGTTATAAATGACAGCTATCGTCCAAAAATATACTGAAGTAAGGCTGCCAAGAGGACTTGAAAGCGGGGCAGAGTTGCAGGAAACCAATTTCAGGAGGTAGACTGGAATTGCATTGAAAGCATAGGAAAAGAGGCAGAACGTCCACAATGATGCACTTGGCCAAAAAGGGCGTATGCATTTTTTCCTGAATATATTCAGGAAAAAACGCATACACACTTTTTGGCCATCTAAGCAAGCTTGCAAAGGAAATCTGCACTACAATGAAGTCTCACTTCCCCCCAGTCAAAAGGGCCATTTGAAAAAAGTGTAAAATCCAGAAAGGCAGGACAGGCCATGGAGAACTGGGAGCCTTGTTATGCTGATGGGCGGGATGAAAATTGCCAACAGACACTCTGGAGAAGTGTATGGTGTTTCCTGAAACATCTAAAAAACAAAGCAACAGAGCCTAGGGCACTTCCACTTATGGTCTTATAGCTTGGCGAAATTAAAATCAAAAAGACACAGCCACCCCAATGTTTGGGACAGCTCTGTTTACAACAACCTCGTTTACAGTACAAGTTCAATATCACAGAAAGTGAAAAATGGATAAAGAAGTTGTGGTACTCACGTACAATGCAATATCACTCAGCAATGAAATCTATGTCACCAGGCCCGTAGCAGCACAATGAGTGGATTCGGGTATGGTGATTCTAACTGAAATAAGTCACACAGAAAAAGAAACATCAAAAAATATAACTAATACATGGAATGTAAACTTAGCTACAGAAGAACTGAATTCCAAAACAGAACAGGGTCTCAAATTTAGAAAACCAACTTATGCTTGCTTAAGGGGAAAGGTGAGTTGGGGTGCTGCATAAAACCAGAGATTGAAATGAACACAGATAAAGTTCCTTAAGCCAAATATGGAATAGACAAGAGCTACTCCTTGCTCAACAGAATGGACTCAACACCCCATATTAAACGCCTAAGAATGTACCTGACTAGTAAGTATCTTAAAACCGATGGATTGCTATGTCTCCAAAAGAGAATCAAGCGTGTGTACAGGGGCATAAACGCAACAGTGATAGGATTGGAGAGGTTCGGTGAGCAAATGAAGACCCTTTGAAGTCATATTGCATGGTACCCATTCCACGGGTCACAACTCTCCAGGTTTAAGGTATTTTTCCTTCAGCTAAAACATGTATGTGGAACCCAGAGTATGATCAACCGTGTGATCGGGAGACGTGTTCAGATATGTCTCTGTTTTCCTCCCCTGGTACTCGGGTGCAACATTCCAGACGCTTTACTAACACTCTCCCGTTTTGGAGAGTCAGTCCCTTTAACCTCCTGTTTGGCCCAGTTTGCAATTTCTGCGGAAGATGTACAGGAATAGGGACAACCAATGAGAGACTAGCTGGAGGTGTCTGGAAGGGCAAATTTAACTCTCATATCCCACCAGGAACAGGAATTAACCAAAGGCTCAGCGTGCGGTGCCGGAACCAGATTAGGGCCTGAAGCCATCCTGCGGTGTTGTGGCCAGCTCACAAGAAAGCGAGTTCAAGAAAGGAGCTCAGGGGCACTGTAATTCACAAACCTGCAGAGTTATAAATGACAGCTATCGTCCAAAAATATACTGAAGTAAGGCTGCCAAGAGGACTTGAAAGCGGGGCAGAATTGCAGGAAACTGATTTCAGGAGGTAGACTGGAATTGCATTGAAAGCATAGGAAAAGAGGCAGAACGTCCACAATGATGCACTTGGCCAAAAAGGGCGTATGCGTTTTTTCCTGAATATATTCAGGAAAAAACGCATACGCCCTTTTTGGCCAACCAAGCAAGCTTGCAAAGGAAATCTGCACTACAATGAAGTCTCACTTCCCCCCGGTCAAAAGGGCCATCTGAAAAAAGTGTAAAATCCAGAAAGGCAGGACAGGCCATGGAGAACTGGGAGCCTTGTTATGCTGATGGGCGTGATGTAAATTGCCAACAGACACTAGGGAGAAGTGTATGGTGTTTCCTGAAACATCTAAAAAACAAAGCAACAGAGCCTAGGGCACTTCCACTTATGGTCCTATAGTTTAGGGAAATTAAAATCAAAAAGACACAGCCACGCTAAAGTTTGGAACAGCTCTGTTTACAAGAACCTCGTTTACAGTACAAGTTCAACATCGCAGAAAGTGAAAAATAGATAAAGAAGTTGTGGTATTTACTTACAAAGCAATATCACTCAGCAATGAAATCTGTGTCATCAGGCCCTTAGCAGCACAGTCAGTGGATTCAGGTATGATGATTCTAACTGAAATAAGTCACACAGAAAAAGAAACATCATAAGATATCAGTAATACACGGAATGTAAACTTGGCTACACAGGAACTGAATTACAGAACAGTACAGGGTCTTAAATTTAGAAAACCAACTTATGCTTGCTTAAGGGGAAAGGTGAGTTGGGGTGCTGCATAAAACCAGAGATTGAAATGAGCACAGATAAAGTTCCTTAAGCCAAATATGGAATAGACAAGAGCTACTCCTTGCTCAACGAAATGGACTCAACACCGCATATTAAACGCCTAAGAATGTACCTGACTAGTAAGTATCTTAAAACCTATGGATTGCTATGTCTCCGAAAGAGAATAAAGCATGTGCACAGGGGCATAAACGCAGCAGTGATAGGATTGGAGAGGATCGGTGAGCAAATGAAGACCCTATGAAGTCATATTGCATGGTACCCATTCCATGGGTTTCAACTACCCAGGTTTAAGGTATTCT
Source organism: Delphinus delphis (assembly GCF_949987515.2). Classification (NCBI taxonomy): domain Eukaryota; kingdom Metazoa; phylum Chordata; class Mammalia; order Artiodactyla; family Delphinidae; genus Delphinus; species Delphinus delphis. The sequence continues at coordinate 469,038 of NW_027192815.1, forward strand.
TCCTTCAGCTAAAACATGCATGTGGAACCTAGAGTATGATCAACCATGCGATCGGGAGACGTGTTCAAATATGTCTCAGTTTTCGTACCCTGGTACTCGGGTGCAACATTCCAGACGCTTTACTAACACTCTCCCGACTTGGAGAGTCAGTCCCTTTTACCTCCTGTTTGGCCCAGTTTGCAATTTCTGCGGAAGATGAACAGGAATAGTGAGAACCAATGAGAGACTAGCTGGAGGTGTCTGGACGGGCAAATTTAACTCTCATTTCCCACCAGGAAGAGGAATTAACCAAAGGCTCAGCGTGCCGTACCAGAACGAGATTAGGGCCTGAAGCCATCCTGCGGTGTTGCGGCCAGCTCACAAGAAAGCGAGTTGAAGAAAGGAGCTCAGGGTCACTGTAATTCAAAAACCTGCAGAGTTATAAATGACAGCTATCGTCCAAAAATATACTGAAGTAAGGCTGCCAAGAGGACTTGAAAGCGGGGCAGAATTGCAGGAAACCGATTTCAGGAGGTAGACTGGAATTGCATTGAAAGCATAGGAAAAGAGGGAGAACGTCCACAATGATGCACTTGGACAAAAAGGGCGTATGCGTTTTTTCCTGAATATATTCAGGAAAAAACGCATACGCCCTTTTTGGCCAACCAAGCAAGCTTGAAAAGGAAATCTGCACTACAATGAAGTCTCACTTCCCCCCGGTCAAAAGGGCCATCTGAAAAAAGTGTAAAATCCAGAAAGGCAGGACAGGCCTTGGAGAACTGGGAGCCTTGTTATGCTGATGGGCAGGATGTAAATTGCCAACAGACACTCGGGAGAAGTGTATGGTGTTTCCTGAAACATCTAAAAAACAAAGCAACAGAGCCTAGGGCACTTCCACTTATGGTCCTATAGCTTAGGGAAATTAAAATCAAAAACACACAGCCACCCCAAAGTTTGGGACGCCTCTGTTTACAAGAACCTCGTTTACCGTACAAGTTCAATATCACAGAAAGTGAAAAATGGATAAAGAACTTGTGGTACTTACGTACAATGCAGTATCACTCAGCAATGAAATCTATGTCATCAGGCCCTTAGCAGCACAATCAGTGGATTCAGGTATGATGTTTCTAACTGAAATAAGTCACACAGAAAAAGAAACATCATAAGATATCAGTAATACACGGAATGTAAACTTGGCTACACAGGAACTGAATTACAGAACAGAACAGGGTCTCAAATTTAGAAAACCAACTTATGCTTGCTTAAGGGGAAAGGTGAGTTGGGGTGCTGCATAAAACCAGAGATTGAAATGAGCACAGATAAAGTTCCTTAAGCCAAATATGGAATAGACAAGAGCTACTCCTTGCTCAACGAAATGGACTCAACACCCCATATTAAACGCCTAAGAATGTACCTGACTAGTAAGTATCTTAAAACCTATGGATTGCTATGTCTCCGAAAGAGAATCAAGCATGTGCACAGGGGCATAAACGCAGCAGTGATAGGATTAGGAGAGGATCGGTGAGCAAATGAAGACCCTTTGAAGTCATATTGCATGGTACCCATTCCACGGGTTTCAACTACCCAGGTTTAAGGTATTCTTCCTTCAGCTAAAACATGCATGTGGAACCTAGAGTATGATCAACCATGTGATCGGGAGACGTGTTCAAATATGTCTCAGTTTTCGTACCCTGGTACTCGGGTGCAACATTCCAGACGCTTTACTAACACTCTCCCGACTTGGAGAGTCAGTCCCTTTAACCTCCTGTTTGGCCCAGTTTGCAATTTCTGCGGAAGATGAACAGGAATAGCGAGAACCAATGAGAGACTAGCTGGAGGTGTCTGGACGGGCAAATTTAACTCTCATTTCCCACCAGGAAGAGGAATTAACCAAAGGCTCAGCGTGCCGTGCCGGAACCAGATTAGGGCCTGAAGCCATCCTGCGGTGTTGCGGCCAGGTCACAAGAAAGAGAGTTGAAGAAAGGAGCTCAGGGGCACTGTAATTCACAAACCTGCAGAGTTATAAATGACAGCTATCGTCCAAAAATATACTGAAGTAAGGCTGCCAAGAGGACTTGAAAGCGGGGCAGAATTGCAGGAAACCGATTTCAGGAGGTAGACTGGAATTGCATTGAAAGCATAGGAAAAGAGGCAGAACGTCCACAATGATGCACTTGGCCAAAAAGGGCGTATGCATTTTTTCCTGAATATATTCAGGAAAAAACGCATACACACTTTTTGGCCATCCAAGCAAGCTTGCAAAGGAAATCTGCACTACAATGAAGTTGCACTTCCCCCCGGTCAAAAGGGCCATCTGAAAAAAGTGTAAAATCCAGAAAGGCAGGACAGGCCATGGAGAACTGGGAGCCTTGTTATGCTGATGGGCGGGATGTAAATTGCCAACAGACACTCTGGAGAAGTGTACGGTGTTTCCTGAATCATCTAAAAAACAAAGCAACAGAGCCTAGGGCACTTCCACTTATGGTCCTATAGATTAGGCAAATTAAAATCAAAAAGACACAGCCACCAGAAAGTTTGGGACGCCTCTGTTTACAAGAACCTCGTTTACCGTACAAGTTCAACATCGCAGAAAGTGAGAAATGGATAAAGAAGTTGTGATATTTACTTACAAAGCAATATCACTCAACAATGAAATCTATGTCATCAGGCCCTTAGCAGCACAATGAGTGGATTCAGGTATGATGATTCTAACTGAAATAAGTCACACAGAAAAAGAAACATCATAAGATATCAGTAATACACGGAATGTAAACTTGGCTACACAGGAACTGAATTACAGAACAGAACAGGGTCTCAAATTTAGAAAACCAACTTATGCTTGCTTAAGGGGAAAGGTGAGTTGGGGTGCTGCATAAAACCAGAGATCGAAATGAGCACAGATAAAGTTCCTTAAGCCAAATATGGAATAGACAAGAGTTACTCCTTGCTCAACGAAATGGACTCAACACCAAATATTAAACGCGTAAGAATGTACCTGACTAGTAAGTATCTTAAAACCTATGGATTGCTATGTCTCCAAAAGAGAATCAAGCATATGTACAGGGGCATAAACGCAGCAGTGATAGGATTGGAGAGGATCGGTGAGCAAATGAAGACCCTTTGAAGTCATATTGCATGGTACCCATTCCACGGGTCTCAACTCTCCAGGTTTAAGGTATTCTTCCTTCAGCTAAAACATGCATGTGGAACCCAGAGTATGATCAACCGTGTGAACGGGAGACGTGTTCAAATATGTCTCAGTTTTCGTACCCTGGTACTCGGGTGCAACATTCCAGACGCTTTACTAACACTCTCCCGACTTGGAGAGTCAGTCCCTTTAACCTCCTGTTTGGCCCAGTTTGCAATTTCTGCGGAAGATGAACAGGAATAGCGAGAACCAATGAGAGACTAGCTGGAGGTGTCTGGACGGGCAAATTTAACTCTCATTTCCCACCAGGAAGAGGAATTAACCAAAGGCTCAGCGTGCCGTGCCGGAACGAGATTAGGGCCTGAAGCCATCTTGCGGTGTTGCGGCCAGGTCACAAGAAAGCGAGTTGAAGAAAGGAGCTCAGGGGCACTGTAATTCACAAACCTGCAGAGTTATAAATGACAGCTATCGTCCAAAAATATACTGAAGTAAGGCTGCCAAGAGGACTTGAAAGCGGGGCAGAATTGCAGGAAACCGATTTCAGGAGGTAGACTGGAATTGCATTGAAAGCATAGGAAAAGAGGCAGAACGTCCACAATGATGCACTTGGCCAAAAAGGGCGTATGCATTTTTTCCTGAATATATTCAGGAAAAAACGCATACACACTTTTTGGCCATCTAAGCAAGCTTGCAAAGGAAATCTGCACTACAATGAAGTCTCACTTCCCCCCAGTCAAAAGGGCCATCTGAAAAAAGTGTAAAATCCAGAAAGGCAGGACAGGCCATGGAGAACTGGGAGCCTTGTTATGCTGATGGGCGGGATGAAAATTGCCAACAGACACTCTGGAGAAGTGTATGGTGTTTCCTGAAACATCTAAAAAACAAAGCAACAGAGCCTAGGGCACTTCCACTTATGGTCTTATAGCTTAGGGAAATTAAAATCAAAAAGACACAGCCACCCCAATGTTTGGGACAGCTCTGTTTACAACAACCTCGTTTACAGTACAAGTTCAATATCACAGAAAGTGAAAAATGGATAAAGAAGTTGTGGTACTCACGTACAATGCAATATCACTCAGCAATGAAATCTATGTCACCAGGCCCGTAGCAGCATAATGAGTGGATTCGGGTATGGTGATTCTAACTGAAATAAGTCACACAGAAAAAGAAACATCAAAAAATATAACTAATACATGGAATGTAAACTTAGCTACAGAAGAACTGAATTCCAAAACAGAACAGGGTCTCAAATTTAGAAAACCAACTTATGCTTGCTTAAGGGGAAAGGTGAGTTGGGGTGCTGCATAAAACCAGAGATTGAAATGAACACAGATAAAGTTCCTTAAGCCAAATATGGAATAGACAAGAGCTACTCCTTGCTCAACAGAATGGACTCAACACCCCATATTAAACGCCTAAGAATGTACCTGACTAGTAAGTATCTTAAAACCGATGGATTGCTATGTCTCCAAAAGAGAATCAAGCGTGTGTACAGGGGCATAAACGCAACAGTGATAGGATTGGAGAGGTTCGGTGAGCAAATGAAGACCCTTTGAAGTCATATTGCATGGTACCCATTCCACGGGTCACAACTCTCCAGGTTTAAGGTATTTTTCCTTCAGCTAAAACATGTATGTGGAACCCAGAGTATGATCAACCGTGTGATCGGGAGACGTGTTCAGATATGTCTCTGTTATCCTCCCCTGGTACTCGGGTGCAACATTCCAGACGCTTTACTAACACTCTCCCGTTTTGGAGAGTCAGTCCCTTTAACCTCCTGTTTGGCCCAGTTTGCAATTTCTGCGGAAGATGTACAGGAATAGGGACAACCAATGAGAGACTAGCTGGAGGTGTCTGGACGGGCAAATTTAACTCTCATATCCCACCAGGAAGAGGAATTTACCAAAGGCTCAGCGTGCTGTGCCGGAAGCAGATTAGGGCCTGAAGCCATCCTGCGGTGTTGCGGCCAGCTCACAAGAAAGCGAGTTGAAGAAAGGAGCTCAGGGGCACTGTAATTCACTAACCTGCAGAATAATAAATGACAGCTATCGTCCAAAAATATACTGAAGTAAGGCTGCCAAGAGGACTTGAAAGCGGGGCAGAATTGCAGGAAACCGATTTCAGGAGGTAGACTGGAATTGCATTGAAAGCATAGGAAAAGAGGCAGAACGTCCACAATGATGCACTTGGCCAAAAAGGGCGTATGCATTTTTTCCTGAGTATATTCAGGAAAAAACGCATACGCCCTTTTTGGCCAACCAAGCAAGCTTGCAAAGGAAATCTGCACTACAATGAAGTCTCACTTCCCCCCGGTCAAAAGGGCCATCTGAAAAAAGTGTAAAATCCAGAAAGGCAGGACAGGCCATGGAGAACTGGGAGCCTTGTTATGCTGATGGGCGGGATGAAAATTGCCAACAGACACTCGGGAGAAGTGTATGGTGTTTCCTGAAACATCTAAAAAACAAAGCAACAGAGCCTAGGGCACTTCCACTTATGGTCCTATAGCTTAGGGAAATTAAAATCAAAAAGACACAGCCACCCTAAAGTTTGGAACAGCTCTGTTTACAAGAACCTCGTTTACAGTACAAGTTCAACATCGCAGAAAGTGAAAAATAGATAAAGAAGTTGTGGTATTTACTTACAAAGCAATATCACTCAGCAATGAAATCTGTGTCATCAGGCCCTTAGCAGCACAATCAGTGGATTCAGATATGATGATTCTAACTGAAATAAGTCACACAGAAAAAGAAACATCATAAGATATCAGTAATACATGGAATGTAAACTTGGCTACACAGGAACTGAATTACAGAACAGAACAGGGTCTTAAATTTAGAAAACCAACTTATGCTTGCTTAAGGGGAAAGGTGAGTTGGGGTGCTGCATAAAACCAGAGATTGAAATGAGCACAGATAAAGTTCCTTAAGCCAAATATGGAATAGACAAGAGCTACTCCTTGCTCAACGAAATGGACTCAACGCCGCATATTAAACGCCTAAGAATGTACCTGACTAGTAATTATCTTAAAACGTATGGATTGCTATGTCTCCAAAAGAGAATCAAGCGTGTGTACAGGGGAATAAACGCAGCAGTGATAGGATTGGAGAGGTTCGGTGAGCAAATGAAGACCCTTTGAAGTCATATTGCATGGTACCCATTCCACGGGTCTCAACTCTCCAGGTTTAAGGTATTCTTCCTTCAGCTAAAACATGCATGTGGAACCCAGAGTATGATCAACCGTGTGAACGGGAGATGTGTTCAAATATGTCTCAGGTTTCCTCCCCTGGTACTCGGGTGCAACATTCCAGACGCTTTACTAACACTCTCCCGACTTGGAGAGTCAGTCCCTTTAACCTCCTGTTTGGCCCAGTTTGCAATTTCTGCGGAAGATGAACAGGAATAGCGAGAACCAATGAGAGACTAGTTGGAGGTGTCTGGACGGGCAAATTTAACTCTCATATCCCACCAGGAAGAGGAATTTACCAAAGGCTCAGCGTGCTGTGCCGGAAGCAGATTAGGGCCTGAAGCCATCCTGCGGTGTTGCGGCCAGCTCACAAGAAAGCGAGTTGAAGAAAGGAGCTCAGGGGCACTGTAATTCACAAACCTGCAGAGTTATAAATGACAGCTATCGTCCAAAAATATACTGAAGTAAGGCTGCCAAGAGGACTTGAAAGCAGGGAAGAATTGCAGGAAACCAATTTCAGGAGGTAGACTGGAATTGCATTGAAAGCATAGGAAAAGAGGCAGAACGTCCACAATGATGCACTTGGCCAAAAAGGGCGTATGCATTTTTTCCTGAATATATTCAGGAAAAAACGCATACACACTTTTTGGCCATCTAAGCAAGCTTGCAAAGGAAATCTGCACTACAATGAAGTCTCACTTCCCCCCAGTCAAAAGGGCCATTTGAAAAAAGTGTAAAATCCAGAAAGGCAGGACAGGCCATGGAGAACTGGGAGCCTTGTTATGCTGATGGGCGGGATGAAAATTGCCAACAGACACTCTGGAGAAGTGTATGGTGTTTCCTGAAACATCTAAAAAACAAAGCAACAGAGCCTAGGGCACTTCCACTTATGGTCTTATAGCTTAGGGAAATTAAAATCAAAAAGACACAGCCACCCCAATGTTTGGGACAGCTCTGTTTACAACAACCTCGTTTACAGTACAAGTTCAATATCACAGAAAGTGAAAAATGGATAAAGAAGTTGTGGTACTCACGTACAATGCAATATCACTCAGCAATGAAATCTATGTCACCAGGCCCGTAGCAGCACAATGAGTGGATTCGGGTATGGTGATTCTAACTGAAATAAGTCACACAGAAAAAGAAACATCAAAAAATATAACTAATACATGGAATGTAAACTTAGCTACAGAAGAACTGAATTCCAAAACAGAACAGGGTCTCAAATTTAGAAAACCAACTTATGCTTGCTTAAGGGGAAAGGTGAGTTGGGGTGCTGCATAAAACCAGAGATTGAAATGAACACAGATAAAGTTCCTTAAGCCAAATATGGAATAGACAAGAGCTACTCCTTGCTCAACAGAATGGACTCAACACCCCATATTAAACGCCTAAGAATGTACCTGACTAGTAAGTATCTTAAAACCGATGGATTGCTATGTCTCCAAAAGAGAATCAAGCGTGTGTACAGGGGCATAAACGCAACAGTGATAGGATTGGAGAGGTTCGGTGAGCAAATGAAGACCCTTTGAAGTCATATTGCATGGTACCCATTCCACGGGTCACAACTCTCCAGGTTTAAGGTATTTTTCCTTCAGCTAAAACATGTATGTGGAACCCAGAGTATGATCAACCGTGTGATCGGGAGATGTGTTCAGATATGTCTCTGTTTTCCTCCCCTGGTACTCGGGTGCAACATTCCAGACGCTTTACTAACACTCTCCCGTTTTGGAGAGTCAGTCCCTTTAACCTCCTGTTTGGCCCAGTTTGCAATTTCTGCGGAAGATGTACAGGAATAGGGACAACCAATGAGAGACTAGCTGGAGGTGTCTGGAAGGGCAAATTTAACTCTCATATCCCACCAGGAACAGGAATTAACCAAAGGCTCAGCGTGCGGTGCCGGAACCAGATTAGGGCCTGAAGCAATCCTGCGGTGTTGTGGCCAGCTCACAAGAAAGCGAGTTCAAGAAAGGAGCTCAGGGGCAGTGTAATTCACAAACCTGCAGAGTTATAAATGACAGCTATCGTCCAAAAATATACTGAAGTAAGGCTGCCAAGAGGACTTGAAAGCGGGGCAGAATTGCAGGAAACTGATTTCAGGAGGTAGACTGGAATTGCATTGAAAGCATAGGAAAAGAGGCAGAACGTCCACAATGATGCACTTGGCCAAAAAGGGCGTATGCGTTTTTTCCTGAATATATTCAGGAAAAAACGCATACGCCCTTTTTGGCCAACCAAGCAAGCTTGCAAAGGAAATCTGCACTACAATGAAGTCTCACTTCCCCCCGGTCAAAAGGGCCATCTGAAAAAAGTGTAAAATCCAGAAAGGCAGGACAGGCCATGGAGAACTGGGAGCCTTGTTATGCTGATGGGCGTGATGTAAATTGCCAACAGACACTCGGGAGAAGTGTATGGTGTTTCCTGAAACATCTAAAAAACAAAGCAACAGAGCCTAGGGCACTTCCACTTATGGTCCTATAGCTTAGGGAAATTAAAATCAAAAAGACACAGCCACCCTAAAGTTTGGAACAGCTCTGTTTACAAGAACCTCGTTTACAGTACAAGTTCAACATCGCAGAAAGTGAAAAATAGATAAAGAAGTTCTGGTATTTACTTACAAAGCAATATCACTCAGCAATGAAATCTGTGTCATCAGGCCCTTAGCAGCACAGTCAGTGGATTCAGGTATGATGATTCTAACTGAAATAAGTCACACAGAAAAAGAAACATCATAAGATATCAGTAATACACGGAATGTAAACTTGGCTACACAGGAACTGAATTACAGAACAGAACAGGGTCTCAAATTTAGAAAACCAACTTATGCTTGCTTAAGGGGAAAGGTGAGTTGGGGTGCTACATAAAACCAGAGATTGAAATGAGCACAGATAAAGTTCCTTAAGCCAAATATGGAATAGACAAGAGCTACTCCTTGCTCAACGAAATGGACTCAACACCCCATATTAAACGCCTAAGAATGTACCTGACTAGTAAGTATCTTAAAACCTATGGATTGCTATGTCTCCAAAAGAGAATCAAGCGTGTGTACAGGGGCATAAACGCAGCAGTGATAGGATTGGAGAGGTTCGGTGAGCAAATGAAGACCCTTTGAAGTCATATTGCATGGTACCCATTCCACGGGTCTGAACTCTCCAGGTTTAAGGTATTCTTCCTTCAGCTAAAACATGCATGTGGAACCTAGAGTATGATCAACCATGTGATCGGGAGACGTGTTCAAATATGTCTCAGTTTTCGTACCCTGGTACTCAGGTGCAACATTCCAGACGCTTTACTAACACTCTCCCGACTTGGAGAGTCAGTTCCTTTAACCTCCTGTTTGGCCCAGTTTGCAATTTCTGCGGAAGATAAACAGGAATAGCGAGAACCAATGAGAGACTAGCTGGAGGTGTCTGGACGGGCAAATTTAACTCTCATTTCCCACCAGGAAGAGGAATTAACCAAAGGCTCAGCGTGCCGTGCCGGAAGCAGATTAGGGCCTGAAGCCATCCTGCGGTGTTGCGGCCAGGTCACAAGAAAGCGAGTTGAAGAAAGGAGCTCAGGGGCACTGTAATTCACAAACCTGCAGAGTTATAAATGACAGCTATCGTCCAAAAATATACTGAAGTAAGGCTGCCAAGAGGACTTGAAAGCGGGGCAGAATTGCAGGAAACCGATTTCAGGAGGTAGACTGGAATTGCATTGAAAGCATAGGAAAAGAGGCAGAACGTCCACAATGATGCACTTGGACAAAAAGGGCGTATGCGTTTTTTCCTGAATATATTCAGGAAAAAACGCATACGCCCTTTTTGGCAAACCAAGCAAGCTTGCAAAGGAAATCTGCACTATAATGAAGTCTCACTTCCCCCCGGTCAAAAGGGCCATCTGAAAAAAGTGTAAAATCCAGAAAGGCAGGACAGGCCTTGGAGAACTGCGAGCCTTGTTATGCTGATGGGCGGGATGTAAATTGCCAACAGACACTCGGGAGAAGTGTATGGTGTTTCCTGAAACATCTAAAAAACAAAGCAACAGAGCCTAGGGCAATTCCACTTATGGTCCTATAGCTTAGGGAAATTAAAATCAAAAAGACACAGCCACCCCAAAGTTTGGGACGCCTCTGTTTACAAGAACCTCGTTTACCGTACAAGTTCAATATCACAGAAAGTGAAAAATGGATAAAGAAGTTGTGGTACTTACGTACAATGCAGTATCACTCAGCAATGAAATCTATGTCATCAGGCCCTTAGCAGCACAATGATTGGATTCAGGTATGATGTTTCTAACTGAAATAAGTCACACAGAAAAAGAAACATCATAAGATATCAGTAATACACGGAATGTAAACTTGGCTACACACGAACTGAATTACAGAACAGAACAGGGTCTCAAATTTAGAAAACCAACTTATGCTTGCTTAAGGGGAAAGGTGAGTTGGGGTGCTGCATAAAACCAGAGATTGAAATGAGCACAGATAAAGTTCCTTAAGCCAAATACGGAATAGACAAGAGCTACTCCTTGCTCAACGAAATGGACTCAACACCCCATATTAAACGCCTAAGAATGTACCTGACTAGTAAGTATCTTAAAACCTATGGATTGCTATGTCTCCGAAAGAGAATCAAGCATGTGCACAGGGGCATAAACGCAGCAGTGATAGGATTAGGAGAGGATCAGTGAGCAAATGAAGACCCTTTGAAGTCATATTGCATGGTACCCATTCCACGGGTTTCAACTACCCAGGTTTAAGGTATTCTTCCTACAGCTAAAACATGCATGTGGAACCTAGAGTATGATCAACCATGTGATCAGGAGACGTGTTCAAATATGTCTCAGTTTTCGTACCCTGGTACTCGGGTGCAACATTCCAGACGCTTTACTAACACTCTCCCGACTTGGAGAGTCAGTCCCTTTAACCTCCTGTTTGGCCCAGTTTGCAATTTCTGCGGAAGATGAACAGGAATAGCGAGAACCAATGAGAGACTAGCTGGAGGTGTCTGGACGGGCAAATTTAACTCTCATTTCCCACCAGGAAGAGGAATTAACCAAAGGCTCAGCGTGCCGTGCCGGAACCAGATTAGGGCCTGAAGCCATCCTGCGGTGTTGCGGCCAGGGCACAAGAAAGCGAGTTGAAGAAAGGAGCTCAGGGGCACTGTAATTCACAAACCTGCAGAGTTATAAATGACAGCTATCGTCCAAAAATATACTGAAGTAAGGCTGCCAAGAGGACTTGAAAGCGGGGCAGAATTGCAGGAAACCGATTTCAGGAGGTAGACTGGAATTGCATTGAAAGCATAGGAAAAGAGGCAGAACGTCCACAATGATGCACTTGGCCAAAAAGGGCGTATGCGTTTTTTCCTGAATATATTCAGGAAAAAACGCATACGCCCTTTTTGGCCATCCAAGCAAGCTTGCAAAGGAAATCTGCACTACAATGAAGTCTTACTTCCCCCTGGTCAAAAGGGCCATCTGAAAAAATTGTAAAATCCAGAAAGGCAGGACAGGCCATGGAGAACTGGGAGCCTTGTTATGCTGATGGGCGGGATGTAAATTGCCAACAGACACTCGGGAGAAGTGTATGGTGTTTCCTGAAACATCTAAAAAACAAAGCAACAGAGCCTAGGGCAATTCCACTTATGGTCCTATAGCTTAGGGAAATTAAAATCAAAAAGACACAGCCACCCCAAAGTTTGGGACGCCTCTGTTTACAAGAACCTCGTTTACAGTACAAGTTCAACATCGCAGAAATTGAAAAATGGATAAAGAAGTTGTGGTATTTACTTACAAAGCAATATCACTCAGCAATGAAATCTATGTCATCAGGCCCTTAGCAGCACAATGAGTGGATTCAGGTATGATGATTCTAACTGAAATAAGTCACACAGAAAAAGAAACATCATAAGATATCAGTAATACACGGAATGTAAACTTGGCTACACAGGAACTGAATTACAGAACAGAACAGGGTCTCAAATTTAGAAAACCAACTTATGCTTGCTTAAGGGGAAAGGTGAGTTGGGGTGCTACATAAAACCAGAGCTTGAAATGAGCACAGATAAATTTCCTTAAGCCAAATATGGAATAGACAAGAGCTACTCCTTGCTCAACGAAATGGACTCAACACCCCATATTAAACGCCTAAGAATGTACCTGACTAGTAAGTATCTTAAAACCTATGGATTGCTATGTCTCCAAAAGAGAATCAAGCGTGTGTACAGGGGCATAAACGCAGCAGTGATAGGATTGGAGAGGTTCGGTGAGCAAATGAAGACCCTTTGAAGTCATATTGCATGGTACCCATTCCACGGGTCTGAACTCTCCAGGTTTAAGGTATTCTTCCTTCAGCTAAAACATGCATGTGGAACCTAGAGTATGATCAACCATGTGATCGGGAGACGTGTTCAAATATGTCTCAGTTTTCGTACCCTGGTACTCGGGTGCAACATTCCAGACGCTTTACTAACACTCTCCCGACTTGGAGAGTCAGTCCCTTTAACCTCCTGTTTGGCCCAGTTTGCAATTTCTGCAGAAGATAAACAGGAATAGCGAGAACCAATGAGAGACTAGCTGGAGGTGTCTGGACGGGCAAATTTAACTCTCATTTCCCACCAGGAAGAGGAATTAACCAAAGGCTCAGCGTGCCGTGCCGGAACCAGATTAGGGCCTGAAGCCATCCTGCGGTGTTGCGGCCAGGTCACAAGAAAGCGAGTTGAAGAAAGGAGCTCAGGGGCACTGTAATTCACAAACCTGCAGAGTTATAAATGACAGCTATCGTCCAAAAATATACTGAAGTAAGGCTGCCAAGAGGACTTGAAAGCGGGGCAGAATTGCAGGAAACCGATTTCAGGAGGTAGACTGGAATTGCATTGAAAGCATAGGAAAAGAGGCAGAACGTCCACAATGATGCACTTGGCCAAAAAGGGCGTATGCGTTTTTTCCTGAATATATTCAGGAAAAAACGCATACGCCCTTTTTGGCCAACCAAGCAAGCTTGCAAAGGAAATCTGCACTACAATGAAGTCTTACTTCCCCCTGGTCAAAAGGGCCATCTGAAAAAAGTGTAAAATCCAGAAAGGCAGGACAGGCCATGGAGAACTGGGAGCCTTGTTATGCTGATGGGCGGGATGTAAATTGCCAACAGACACTAGGGAGAAGTGTATGGTGTTTCCTGAAACATCTAAAAAACAAAGCAACAGAGCCTAGGGCAATTCCACTTATGGTCCTATAGCTTAGGGAAATTAAAATCAAAAAGACACAGCCACCCCAAAGTTTGGGACGCCTCTGTTTACAAGAACCTCGTTTACAGTACAAGTTCAACATCGCAGAAATTGAAAAATGGATAAAGAAATTGTGGTATTTACTTACAAAGCAATATCACTCAGCAATGAAATCTATGTCATCAGGCCCTTAGCAGCACAATGAGTGGATTCAGGTATGATGATTCTAACTGAAATAAGTCACACAGAAAAAGAAACATCATAAGATATCAGTAATACACGGAATGTAAACTTGGCTACACAGGAACTGAATTACAGAACAGAACAGGGTCTCAAATTTAGAAAACCAACTTATGCTTGCTTAAGGGTAAAGGTGAGTTGGGGTGCTGCATAAAACCAGAGCTTGAAATGAGCACAGATAAATTTCCTTAAGCCAAATATGGAATAGACAAGAGCTACTCCTTGCTCAACGAAATGGACTCAACACCCCATATTAAACGCCTAAGAATGTACCTGACTAGTAAGTATCTTAAAACCTATGGATTGCTATGTCTCCAAAAGAGAATCAAGCGTGTGTACAGGGGCATAAACGCAGCAGTGATAGGATTGGAGAGGTTCGGTGAGCAAATGAAGACCCTTTGAAGTCATATTGCATGGTACCCATTCCACGGGTCTCAACTCTCCAGGTTTAAGGTATTCTTCCTTCAGCTAAAACATGCATGTGGGACCTAGAGTATGATCAACCATGTGATCGGGAGACGTGTTCAAATATGTCTCAGTTTTCGTACCCTGGTACTCGGGTGCAACATTCCAGACGCTTTACTAACACTCTCCCCACTTGGAGAGTCAGTCCCTTTAACCTCCTGTTTGGCCCAGTTTGCAATTTCTGCGGAAGATGAACAGGAATAGCGAGAACCAATGGGAGACTAGCTGGAGGTGTCTGGACGGGCAAATTTAACTCTCATTTCCCACCAGGAAGAGGAATTAACCAAAGGCTCAGCGTGCCGTGCCAGAACCAGATTAGGGCCTGAAACCATCCTGTGGTGTTGAGGCCAGCTCACAAGAAAGCGAGTTGAAGAAAGGAGCTCAGGGGCACTGTAATTCACAAACCTGCAGAGTTATAAATGACAGCTATCGTCCAAAAATATACTGAAGTAAGGCTGCCAAGAGGACTTGAAAGCGGGGCAGATTTGCATGAAACCGATTTCAGGAGGTAGACTGGAATTGCATTGAAAGCATAGGAAAAGAGGCAGAACGTCCACAATGATGCACTTGGTCAAAAAGGGCGTATGCGTTTTTTCCTGAATATATTCAGGAAAAAACGAATACGCCCTTTTTGGCCAACCAAGCAAACTTGCAAAGGAAATCTGCACTACAATGAAGTCTCACTTCCCCCCGGTCAAAAGGGCCATCTGAAAAAAGTGTAAAATCCAGAAAGGCAGGACAGGCCTTGGAGAACTGGGAGCCTTGTTATGCTGATGGGTGGGATATAAATTGCCAACAGCCACTGGGGAGAAGTGTATGGTGTTTCCTGAAACATCTAAAAAACAAAGCAACAGAGCCTAGGGCACTTCCACTTATGGTCCTATAGCTTAGGGAAATTAAAATAAAAAAGACACAGCCACCCCAAAATTTGGGACGCCTCTGTTTACAAGAACCTCATTTACCGTACAAGTTCAATATCACAGAAAGTGAAAAATGGATAAAGAACTTGTGGTACTTACGTACAATGCAGTATCACTCAGCAATGAAATCTATGTCATCAGGCCCGTAGCAGCATAATGAGTGGATTCAGGTACGATGATTCTAACTGAAATAAGTCACACAGAAAAAGAAACATCATAAGATATCACTAATACATGGAATGTAAACTTGGCTACACAGGAACTGAATTCCAAAACAGAACAGGGTCTCAAATTTAGAAAACCAACTTATGCTTGCTTAAGGGGAAAGGTGAGTTGGGGTGCTGCATAAAACCAGAGATTGAAATGAGCACAGATAAAGTTCCTTAAGCCAAATATGGAATAGACAAGAGCTACTCCTTGCTCAACGAAATGGACTCAACACCCCATATTAAATGCTTAAGAATGTACCTGACTAGTAAGTATCTTAAAACCTATGGATTGCTATGTCTCCAAAAGAGAATCAAGCGTGTGTACAGGGCCATAAAAGCAGAAGTGATAGGATTGGAGAGGTTCGGTGAGCAAATGAAGACCCTTTGAATTCATATTGCATGGTACCCATTCCACGGGTCTCAACTCTCCAGGTTTAAGGTATTCTTCCTTCAGCTAAAACATGCATGTGGAACCCAGAGTATGATCAACCATGTGAATGGGAGACGTGTTGAAATATGTCTCAGTTTTCCTCCCCTGGTACTCGGGTGCAACTTTCCAGACGCTTAACTAACACTCTCCCCACTTGGAGAGTCAGTCCCTTTAACCTCTTGTTTGGCCCAGTTTGCAATTTCTGCGGAAGATGAACAGGAATAGCGAGAACCAATGAGAGACTAGCTGGAGGTGTCTGGACGGGCAAATTTAACTCTCATTTCCCACCAGGAAGAGGAATTAACCAAAGGCTCAGCGTGCCGTGCCGGAACCAGATTAGGGCCTGAAGCCATCCTGCGGTGTTGCAGCCAGGTCACAAGAAAGCGAGTTGAAGAAAGGAGCTCAGGGGCACTGTAATTCACAAACCTGCAGAGTTATAAATGACAGCTATCGTCCAAAAATATACTGAAGTAAGGCTGCCAAGAGGACTTGAAAGCGGGGCAGAATTGCAGGAAACCGATTTCAGGAGGTAGACTGGAATTGCATTGAAAGCATAGGAAAAGAGGCAGAAAGTCCACAATGATGCACTTGGCCAAAAAGGGCGTATGCGTTTTTTCCTGAATATATTCAGGAAAAAACGCATACATCCTTTTTGGCCAACCAAGCAAGCTTGCAAAGGAAATCTGCACTACAATGAAGTCTCACTTCCCCCCGGTCAAAAGGGCCATCTGAAAAAAGTGTAAAATCCAGAAAGGCAGGACAGGCCATGGAGAACTGGGAGTCTTGTTATGCTGATGGGCGGGATGTAAATTGCCAACAGCCACTCAGGAGAAGTGTATGGTGTTTCCTGAAACATCTAAAAAACAAAGCAACAGAGCCTAGGGCACTTCCACTTATGGTCCTATAGCTTAGGGAAATTAAAATCAAAAAGACACAGCCACCCCAAAGTTTGGGACGCCTCTGTTTACAAGAACCTCGTTTACTGTACAAGTTCAATATCACAGAAAGTGAAAAATGGATAAAGAACTTGTGGTACTTACGTACAATGCAGTATCACTCAGCAATGAAATCTATGTCATCAGGCCCGTAGCAGCATAATGAGTGGATTCAGGTACGATGATTCTAACTGAAATAAGTCACACAGAAAAAGAAACATCATAAGATATCACTAATACACGGCATGTAAACTTGGCTACACAGGAACTGAATTCCAAAACAGAACAGGGTCTCAAATTTAGAAAACCAGCTTATGCTTGCATAAGGGGAAAGGTGAGTTGGGGTGCTGCATAAAACCAGAGATTGAAATGAGCACAGATAAAGTTCCTTAAGCCAAATATGGAATAGACAAGAGCTACTCCTTGCTCAACGAAATGGACTCAACACCCCATATTAAACGCCTAAGAATGTACCTGACTAGTAAGTATCTTAAAACCTATGGATTGCTATGTCTCCAAAAGAGAATCAAGCATGTGTACAGGGGCATAAACGCAGCAGTGATAGGATTGGAGATGTTCGGTGAGCAAATGAAGACCCTTTGAAGTCATATTGCATGGTACCCATTCCACGGGTCTCAACTCTCCAGGTTTAAGGTATTCTTCCTTCAGCTAAAACATGCATGTGGAACCTAGAGTATGATCAACCATGTGATTGGGAGACGTGTTCAAATATGTCTCAGTTTTCGTACCCTGGTACTCGGGTGCAACATTCCAGACGCTTTACTAACACTCTCCCCACTTGGAGAGTCAGTCCCTTTAACCTCCTGTTTGGCCCAGTTTGCAATTTCTGCGGAAGATGAACAGGAATAGCGAGAACCAATGAGAGACTAGCTGGAGGTGTCTGGACGGGCAAATTTAACTCTCATTTCCCACCAGGAAGAGGAATTAACCAAAGGCTCAGTGTGCCGTGCCGGAACGAGATTAGGGCCTGAAGCCATCTTGCGGTGTTGCGGCCAGGTCACAAGAAAGCGAGTTGAAGAAAGGAGCTCAGGGGCACTGTAATTCACAAACCTGCAGAGTTATAAATGACAGCTATCGTCCAAAAATATACTGAAGTAAGGCTGCCAAGAGGACTTGAAAGCAGGGCAGAATTGCAGGAAACCGATTTCAGGAGGTAGACTGGAATTGCATTGAAAGCATAGGAAAAGAGGCAGAACGTCCATAATGATGCACTTGGCCAAAAAGGGCGTATGCGTTTTTTCCTGAATATATTCAGGAAAAAACGCATACGCCCTTTTTGGCCAACCAAGCAAGCTTGCAAAGGAAATCTGCACTACAATGAAGTCTCACTTCCCCCCGGTCAAAAGGGCCATCTGAAAAAAGTGTAAAATCCAGAAAGGCAGGACAGGCCTTGAAGAACTGGGAGCCTTGTTATGCTGATGGGTGGGATATAAATTGCCAACAGCCACTCGGGAGAAGTGTATGGTGTTTCCTGAAACATCTAAAAAACAAAGCAACAGAGCCTAGGGCACTTCCACTTATGGTCCTATAGCTTAGGGAAATTAAAATCAAAAAGACACAGCCACCCCAAAGTTTGGGACGCCTCTGTTTACAAGAACCTCGTTTACTGTACAAGTTCAATATCACAGAAAGTGAAAAATGGATAAAGAACTTGTGGTACTTACGTAAAATGCAGTATCACTCAGCAGTGAAATCTATGTCATCAGGCCCGTAGCAGCATAATGAGTGGATTCAGGTACGATGATTCTAACTGAAATAAGTCACACAGAAAAAGAAACATCATAAGATATCACTAATACACGGCATGTAAACTTGGCTACACAGGAACTGAATTCCAAAACAGAACAGGGTCTCAAATTTAGAAAACCAACTTATGCTTGCTTAAGGGGAAAGGTGAGTTGAGGTGCTGCATAAAACCAGAGATTGAAATGAGCACAGATAAAGTTCCTTAAGCCAAATATGGAATAGACAAGAGCTACTCCTTGCTCAACGAAATGGACTCAACACCCCATATTAAATGCTTAAGAATGTACCTGACTAGTAAGTATCTTAAAACCTATGGATTGCTATGTCTCCAAAAGAGAATCAAGCGTGTGTACAGGGCCATAAAAGCAGAAGTGATAGGATTGGAGAGGTTCGGTGAGCAAATGAAGACCCTTTGAATTCATATTGCATGGTACCCATTCCACGGGTCTCAACTCTCCAGGTTTAAGGTATTCTTCCTTCAGCTAAAACATGCATGTGGAACCCAGAGTATGATCAACCGTGTGAATGGGAGACGTGTTCAAATATGTCTCAGTTTTCGTACCCTGGTACTCGGGTGCAACATTCCAGACGCTTAACTAACACTCTCCCCACTTGAAGAGTCAGTCCCTTTAACCTCTTGTTTGGCCCAGTTTGCAATTTCTGCGGAAGATGAACAGGAATAGCGAGAACCAATGGGAGACTAGCTGGAGGTGTCTGGACGGGCAAATTTAACTCTCATTTCCCACCAGGAAGAGGAATTAACCAAAGGCTCAGCGTGCCGTGCCGGAACCAGATTAGGGCCTGAAGCCATCCTGCGGTGTTGCGGCCAGGTCACAAGAAAGCGAGTTGAAGAAAGGAGCTCAGGGGCACTGTAATTCACAAACCTGCAGAGTTATAAATGACAGCTATCGTCCAAAAATATACTGAAGTAAGGCTGCCAAGAGGACTTGAAAGCTGGGCAGAATTGCAGGAAACCGATTTCAGGAGGTAGACTGGAATTGCATTGAAAGCATAGGAAAAGAGGCAGAACGTCCACAATGATGCACTTGGCCAAAAAGGGCGTATGCGTTTTTTCCTGAATATATTCAGGAAAAAACGCATACGCCCTTTTTGGCCAACCAAGCAAACTTGCAAAGGAAATCTGCA
Organism: Delphinus delphis; assembly: GCF_949987515.2. Classification (NCBI taxonomy): domain Eukaryota; kingdom Metazoa; phylum Chordata; class Mammalia; order Artiodactyla; family Delphinidae; genus Delphinus; species Delphinus delphis. Next base: position 488,672 of record NW_027192815.1, read on the forward strand.
CTACAATGAAGTCTCACTTCCCCCCGGTCAAAAGGGCCATCTGAAAAAAGTGTAAAATCCAGAAAGGCAGGACAGGCCATGGAGAACTGGGAGCCTTGTTATGCTGATGGGCGGGATGTAAATTGCCAACAGACACTCTGGAGAAGTGTATGGTGTTTCCTGAAACATCTAAAAAACAAAGCAACAGAGCCTAGGGCACTTCCACTTATGGTCCTATAGCTTAGGGAAATTAAAATCAAAAAGACACAGCCACCCCAAAGTTTGGGACGCCTCTGTTTACAAGAACCTCATTTACCGTACAAGTTCAATATCACAGAAAGTGAAAAATGGATAAAGAACTTGTGGTACTTACGTACAATGCAGTATCACTCAGCAATGAAATCTATGTCATCAGGCCCGTAGCAGCATAATGAGTCGATTCAGGTACGATGATTCTAACTGAAATAAGTCACACAGAAAAAGAAACTTCATAAGATATCACTAATACATGGAATGTAAACTTGGCTACACAGGAACTGAATTCCAAAAGAGAACAGTGTCTCAAATTTAGAAAACCAACTTATGCTTGCTTAAGGGGAAAGGTGAGATGGGGTGCTGCATAAAACCAGAGATTGAAATGAGCACAGATAAAGTTCCTTAAGCCAAATATGGAATAGACAAGAGCTACTCCTTGCTCAACGAAATGGACTCAACACCCCATATTAAACGCCTAAGAATGTACCTGACTAGTAAGTATCTTAAAACCTATGGATTGCTATGTCTCCAAAAGAGAATCAAGCGTGTGTACAGGGGCATAAACGCAGCAGTGATAGGATTGGAGAGGTTCGGTGAGCAAATGAAGACCCTTTGAAGTCATATTGCATGGTACCCATTCCACGGGTCTCAACTCTCCAGGTTTAAGGTATTCTTCCTTCAGCTAAAACATGCATGTGGAACCTAGAGTATGATCAACCATGTGATCGGGAGACGTGTTCAAATATGTCTCAGTTTTCGTACCCTGGTACTCGGGTGCAACATTCCAGACGCTTTACTAACACTCTCCCCACTTGGAGAGTCAGTCCCTTTAACCTCCTGTTTGGCCCAGTTTGCAATTTCTGCGGAAGATGAACAGGAATAGCGAGAACCAATGGGAGACTAGCTGGAGGTGTCTGGACGGGCAAATTTAACTCTCATTTCCCACCAGGAAGAGGAATTAACCAAAGGCTCAGCGTGCCGTGCCAGAACCAGATTAGGGCCTGAAACCATCCTGTGGTGTTGCGGCCAGCTCACAAGAAAGCGAGTTGAAGAAAGGAGCTCAGGGGCACTGTAATTCACAAACCTGCAGAGTTATAAATGACAGCTATCGTCCAAAAATATACTGAAGTAAGGCTGCCAAGAGGACTTGAAAGCGGGGCAGAATTGCAGGAAACCGATTTCAGGAGGTAGACTGGAATTGCATTGAAAGCATAGGAAAAGAGGCAGAACGTCCACAATGATGCACTTGGTCAAAAAGGGCGTATGCGTTTTTTCCTGAATATATTCAGGAAAAAACGCATACGCCCTTTTTGGCCCACCAAGCAAGCTTGCAAAGGAAATCTGCACTACAATGAAGTCTCACTTCCCCCCGGTCAAAAGGGCCATCTGAAAAAAGTGTAAAATCCAGAAAGGCAGGACAGGCCTTGGAGAACTGGGAGCCTTGTTATGCTGATGGGTGGGATATAAATTGCCAACAGCCACTCGGGAGAAGTGTATGGTGTTTCCTGAAACATCTAAAAAACAAAGCAACAGAGCCTAGGGCACTTCCACTTATGGTCCTATAGCTTAGGGAAATTAAAATCAAAAAGACACAGCCACCCCAAAGTTTGGGACGCCTCTGTTTACAAGAACCTCGTTTACTGTACAAGTTCAATATCACAGAAAGTGAAAAATGGATAAAGAACTTGTGGTACTTATGTAAAATGCAGTATCACTCAGCAGTGAAATCTATGTCATCAGGCCCGTAGCAGCATAATGAGTGGATTCAGGTACGATGATTCTAACTGAAATAAGTCACACAGAAAAAGAAACATCATAAGATATCACTAATACACGGAATGTAAACTTGGCTACACAGGAACTGAATTCCAAAACAGAACAGGGTCTCAAATTTAGAAAACCAACTTATGCTTGCTTAAGGGGAAAGGTGAGTTGAGGTGCTGCATAAAACCAGAGATTGAAATGAGCACAGATAAAGTTCCTTAAGCCAAATATGGAATAGACAAGAGCTACTCCTTGCTCAACGAAATGGACTCAACACCCCATATTAAATGCTTAAGAATGTACCTGACTAGTAAGTATCTTAAAACCTATG